>NC_057936.1:26862705-27035205 GCF_018555375.3 Anguilla rostrata | reverse complement strand
AAACTATAAATCACACCTTCTGCTAGTGTCACTGAATCATAAATTGTCTCTCCCCCGTGCTCGCTGCGGCGCGGAAGCGCGCAAGGTCTTCTCTTTCATGAGACAACAAAGTGGCGAAAAGTGCCTGTATTCTTTAAGCTGAGTTATGGACCAGTCACGGGCACCATATACATCAGGCCCGTGAAAAATGGAGAGTTTGTTCTGCTATAAAACAAAAGAAAAGCAAGCACCCTATGTAAAAAGTTTGCAGTAGAAGGAAGACGAGTTATATTTTTGGACTATATGCGCGCGTGTGTGTGCGTGTGTGTCTCTCTGTGTATGTGAGAGAGAGTGTCGTCTCCATGAAACTAACAAAGGCATGTGCAACATACATTCAATCTTTAATACTACTGTTTAATTAACATATTCTCGAGCATCGCCGTTAAATGTATTTAATAATTGATGGAATAACATGCTAACCCTATAAACGTAGTTGTTTAGTGTATCCTATACTGTGGTGTAAACATAAATGATTAATATTTAAGAAAACTTCTCTAAAAATAAATTGTGAAAATATACTTTAATGAATCACATTTAAATCACTCAATAGGTTTTAAAGGCTTTATATGATCACTCTTAACTGAAGACTGATTGTAAGGCTTTTGAAAATAATAGAAAATAATTATTGAAAATGTATTTATTTAATCTATTGGCATACACATGGTGCCTTACACTCCCTTTAAATCTTCTACTTACATACGCAGAAATATATTTATTCATTAAGAGAAAATGGTACGCACTTCAGATAAAGAAAGTTTCAACATTTCAGTGGGACATATGATAATACAGCACATAAAATAGATGCAGATAAATATTTTTCCTCTCCTGTTCGGGGCTTTATGTCCAATATCTTATAAAATATCAGATGACCTTTCATAGCCATTTTGTTTTTTTCTCATTTTTGCACATGGGCAAGAGCATCCTGTGTGGCATTCAAATGGCTGGAAATCAATTTATACAGTCCTATGTATGTATTGAGAGGGAAATGGGAAGGACAGGCAGATATAATGACACGGCCAATTCCATTGTGCTGGGCAGCAGGGGTCAAGTGAGGTCTGTGTGTGCCACGAATGCGGGCTTTGTCGGTACGATAGCATTAAGCAGGAATTAGACGAGGGGTCAAGTGACCGCCATAGCAGGGGGGCTACGCCGGGCCTCCAAATCATCGAGCCGGGAGATGAGACTGACACACGCCTGACACCGCGAGGAGGGGATGAGATGGAGGTAAAATCCTCAGGACCGTCCCCCCCCACCCCCCAACCACCCCAACACTTCACCTGCCGATGGGCGCCGGTGACCCCTCCTAATCCCATCAGCACAGGAACACGGCGAGGGGGATTTCCTGTCCCGTCCGTCCCCGCCTCGCCTCGTCCGCGCTCATTTGTATACAGGCGCTCCGCCTTCGTTTATTTATTTATTTGGAGGATGTCGCTGAAGATGGCAATACTCTCCCCCTGATCTCGCCTTAAGCCTCCGAATCCCCCGCAGATAAAGTCCCCACCGGCCCGCAATGATTTATCAATTTGCAATGTTTGCTAAGATGGCTTTGCTCTTTAATTCAGGCGGGGCGGCGGCTCAGGCGGGGTGTGGCGGGGAGGTCCGGCGGGTTCCGCGGGGCCTGGTCAATGCGGCGCGGGGAGAAGCGCGGCGAGGGTTCTGACCTGCGGGGTGTCCGATGGAGTTCATGGATCCGGGGTTAAGTCATCTGCCCCGCCCACTTCCTTCCGCACCGTAATTACTGAACAAGAGGCCCGCAACTTTCGCTTCCTCGTTTGAGAGACCTGGCAACTCCCATCGTCAATGGGCCCTTCCATTGCACTCCATACGCACAGCCTCTTCAGCTTGTTTAAATGCGGCTTAAAGCAAGGATCCACACCACATAGAACAAGCTAGGAATTCACAAGAAATTTTTTTTTACAATTGATTTGTAAACAATGGAAATCAGCATTTGATGAAGGGTGTGGTCAGCAGTATATTTTGTGCCAGGATATAATTAATTATGGAATTTAGCTATGATTTGCCTCATTTCTTGTTGTGGATGTTTTTTTTTTCATTTGCAATTTGTAAAAAATTCAAAACTAAATTTAAATAGAAAAACAAAATGTTTTCGAAGCAGAAACATCTTCAGCTAAACTAAGGAACTCTTGAAGTGCAAATAAATATTCAAATAACTCATAATGCAAAAAATGAAATATCATATAGTAATTGAGTTTGCAGAGTAAAATACACCCAGCCAACCTGGTGCCTGTCCGAATGCGGAGGAGAAGAGACTCGGCAGAGGCCTCAGACAGTGTATGGTGACAAAGAGCCCTTTGCTCGTCTTTTACAAAACAAAAGAAGGAGGGGAAAAAAAATTATGAAAGGAGTTATCTGGGAGAAAGTGGGATCGGAGCTGTCAACGCAGGACCTCCGCAGAGCAACAATAACTGTAGTGACAATCTGATGAATCAGTGTCTGTTTAAATGGCAGATTGGCAGGGCTACATCTGTACTGGCGTCGGACCTGTCAAGCCACCGCAGAGATTAAACACCTGACCCCTTCATCCCTAACATTGCTCCACCAGAGACGTTTCTGTCACTACTTCTGCCATTTTGCTTTCCAAGGTGCCAGAAAGGGCAAGCGCGGCTACATTTCAGTGTTGTTTATTGATTTCTGACCCAACGCTTAATAGTTTTCCCAGTCCCCCTGAATGGCTTTTGTAAGCAATAGGGTTTGTACATCTCGCCGATCAATACCTTTTATATTTACAATAAAATTGAAACGGCTTCTGCAGGGGGTGCAACCCAGCATTTGTCATCCTTCTGCAAGGGAAAACTATGTCATTATCTGAATTAAAACATTTATTTCTGATTAAGAGAGTGTCCTATCTCATTAATTTTTCCCTTTCCAATACGAGGGGAATAGAATCCTATTGATTTTTGCACTTTTTACACGTCTCCACTACTGGGTAGATAATTGAGAAGTTAGCCAGAATAAATGAAGTTTCTAGTCTAGCAGAGCAGCCAATACCTTGGAAATGCGAGGTGTTTTTGTGGAGCAGGGTTTTAATTTTGCGGCGGGCGAAGACAGGGGGACTGAACAAATTGGATTAAGGCTGGAGTCTGGATGAGTGCGGTGGGCCTGATCCCACAAGGCGACAGGAGGCCTTCTGCACATCAGTAATAAGACAGCTTTCAGATTGCCCCTGCTCCAAAACCACACTCGCCAAAGGAAGTCCAGATTAGGCCAGCGAAAGCCTATTAATGCTAAGTTGCCCCCATAAAGCTTATTGTTGGGAAAGAATGGAGAGATGCCTTAACTAGACCTTTTGATGCAGTGGGTCAGTTGATTAAGCTTTATTAACCTAATGAGATTAGAATGACGCTTTTGTCTGCCTTTTTTCGCTGTGCTAGAGTAACATGCATACCTTTTGAACACATGCATGTGTACATAAATGCTAAAAGCCAGGGAACATTGATGCATTTAAGCTGTTTCCAAATAGAAACAGGTTTTTAGAACAAATCTGATCAATGAATAATCCAAATTAAAAAGTAGCTTTATTACAACAGTCATAGAAGTGTTAAAGCACACAAGTGGTGAAAGCTGTTGCATGGACTATATCTTATACACAGGTTCCAGAGTGGCACACTTGAAGACAGTGCTAACTGTGGCCAGCAGTTCTGTGAGGAGACACATAACTCACCATAATAGTGAATGGAGGGAGGGTTTCGGTTGGTGCAGTATCCCCTGCCTCTCTGCTCAACAGTGACCGCACTGATCGGGAAAATGTGCCTGGACCACTTAAATTCAGTTACACAGTCTTCTAATATGAGCACAGCTTGCTGCAGAATGCAGATGCATTTGGCTAGCTGCATGCATATCAGGGGATGCACATGCTAGCATGCAGGCCTCCCAAAATAACAGGGGGCATTTTAGTATTTTTGACAGGTATGCAGTTGCACCTGAGCATTTCAAATTGGGATGAAAATGTGGGAAAATGTAAAAAAGAAAACCATATATCCTTGTAGAGTCAAAATATATTTAAATGGTTGCATTTCTAATATCTCAGTCATTTTGTAAAGCCCAATATCCAGGTGGGCGGCTTAAAGGAGAGGTCCAGCGGCCGCATGGGCGTGTTTGTGTGAGATCAGAGGCCGCAGCCGCAGGCTAACGCGCCGGGCCGCAGAGCCGGACATGCAGATGACCGTGGCCGCAGCGCTGGGACGGTGAGAAAATGTTGTCTGACTCTGAGCGGGCCTCGTCCATCACGCCGGCGCGGCTGTCCGAGGATGATCACACGGGCCGGCCGCCGGGAGAGGGCAGAGGCCGCTGGCCACGGCGGGAGCCCCGGTCGGACCCCTCCGGCCCGGGGACGCTGCCGATAGGCCGAGGAGCCAGCACCTGCTAGCGCCAGCGGCGAAACAGCGCTGACAGCCCATTAATTCAGCCCGCGGAAATCCCACGAAATAAGCACAAGACAGTGTGTCCACAGAGAGAAGGAGAGGAGGCCTTTAATGAGCTGCAATAAGCTACTATCCATTTGAACATCAGAGGAACACAATGCACAATTGGTTGGGAGAAGGTGCTACACCTTCGCTGAGGAAACGATCCCGACGCGTTGCTAAATCAAAGGGGAACAGACAAGTGCTGCTGAAAGCATGGATTCTGTCATGGAAAAAGGATTTTTTTTTTGGCACAAAGGTTCTTTTGCATATGGTAATAATTGGAATCTTAAGTACACCAGAGCAGGTTTAGAAATTGGTCAAGTTCAGCAAACAATCAAAAAATAATACTGCATAAATGTTTTTGTACAGTATAGTAATGTAACAGTAGTAGTACATTGGAAATAAATGAAAGTGCATCCTATGGGAAAAACCTGAGATAAATGTGATGTTTTCACTGCATATTTACAAACCTGTTGGAACAGGTCGACCATACAACCAAAAATCTTAAATTACCACTTAAATATATTTTGTTTTATTGCAATTTTTGTATATAATATAAAAAGTTAGGATGTCAAAATCCATTAAGAAGAAAACTTTGGTTGTGGAAAAGGAATATTCCTTAGCATCATGTTAATGAAGGCAAGCATTGAAATGCAGCATTCAACGCTTGTTAATTTGCACGATTTGGCTCCAAAAAAGCCAGGCAATGAACGACTTAATTTGCCGATGCATTTTTATGCACAGAGTAATCTAACGAAGGATGCGAAAGGTTGGGTACATTCATCACAAACAAATCTTAACACAAATGAAAAATTACAGGATTACCAATGACCTTCCAACCAATCAGGCTCTGTAATTACAGCCATTTATTATTTCCCAAAAGGTAGCGCGATACAAAGATGACCCTTCATGAAATGAAAATATTTATAAATGGGAACTAAGAGGGTAATGCTAATGGGGTTTATTTGGGTGGGCAGCAGACAAAACAGTCAGTCTAATAAGAGCCTAGTCCAGTTCTGTGCACACAACAGAGGGAATTTAAATTTCTCTGTGCTGCAGTCCGACTCCACAACAGCCCTGAAATGCACAATGGTGTCCATTTTACCACTGCACGTCCCTCTCAACATTGTCCATACCTAAAAAATGCACCCATTCACACGTGCTTATGTGTATACCAGTCCAAATTAAGATAATAATGATCTTTTTTCAGAATCCTGTTCATGCAAGCCATTTTTATAATTAGGTTTAGACATTGATATTGATTTTTTTTTAGGAAAGGAGGGGATACAGCTAATCTTCTAATATTAATCCGCAGAATTATTATATTGTAATTTATCGGGTAAGAGAGCCTGATATGTATGCTTGCCGTATGTGCTACTAAAAGATCAGCAGTCTTATAAATATTTTCTTTCTTTGTATGGCTATTTGTATTTGCAGTGTAAATGAGTATCTACAGAGCGAGGCTCCAAGCTTCGGAGTGAGAACACACATCAGTCCTGTTTTCAGTTGCAGTTTGGAGCTTGACATCTCTGCGGTCAGTAAATGGCTTTTCTGGGGGGGTGGGAAGGGTGGGGTGGGGTGGGGTGGGGGGGGTTACAGGCACATCCACGGCTGCCTCCTCTTTGTATTCTGTCCATTCGGCCCCTGCTGTCATTATTCCATGTTCATCGACAGAGAAGTTATAGTTGGCAAAAAACCTATCAGGTAGGCTGGACAGCAGATAATTGAGGTGATGATCGGAGCTGTTGAAAGACAATTGATAGTGATGGAGTCAGGGGCTGAGCCTTGGAGGAGCCACAGCGGCAGCCTCCTTTAGCCTCTGGATCAGCGGACGGAATGTGGAATAACATATACGCGCCTAATGCATGTCAGGGAAGCCACGGGAATTCATTGCGCTTTGCAGAACTTTAATAGCCGAAGCCCTCGATCGGCAGTGCTGAATATTACAAGGCACATGTTGAACTTTTAAAGAGATGACCTGAACTTCATATTTTCCGGGGTCTGCAGAAGGAGCACTTTAACAGTTGCAAAACTTTCAAATCCTTCTGAAATCAGTTAAGGCTGAGGAGGCTGCGAAGCGATTCAGAAAAAATTGAAAAAAGGTGAAGGGGTTAAGGCTTGCCTTTCAAAGGGCACATATCTGTGTTGAATATGGAGGACTGAAACGTCTCCAGATCTCTCGCGTCCAACACTACTCCATCACTCACAGCAGCTCGCTTTCTCTCCAAAAGAACCAAAAGTTTCAATGTTCCTTAACTCAGAAAACACCTGAGTTTTCTCAGAAGCATTCACCATTTATTTAACTTAAGCAATACTAAATGTATTTGTGTCTAAACGCATCCATTTTACAGGGCCATTCAGAATGCGATATTTGTGCACATTCATAAACAGTGGCCTCTCGATTAGCTAATAAGAGCAGCTCATGCCACACGTCACGTGCATGCCACAAATGATGCTCATTAGAATAGCTTTGTTTGTTGCTGTGCTTATGAGTCTTTGTGTCAGTATTCCTATGGCACCGTTCTCCGCGCGGCAGGCCTAATCAATGGGCTCTCTGAGAGGTGCGTTTCATCGATACCTCTATATCCTCAGCATCAAGCCGTCGTGCCCCAAAGTGGCGCGGTGGTGGGGGGGCGGGCTGGCAGGAAAGGACACGGGGCGCCCGGCGGGATGCCTCGCCCTTCGATAGCTCAGCTCCCTGTCAGCGCCTGGGGGACGGCGAGGGGGGACAGGTACGCCGCCGCGTGACCCGAGGGCCATCGGTTGGCACCGTCAGCAGGAAGCTCCCGCCATCCCGCCGCTCCGCTGGGGCCTGACTTCACCCCTTGAAATTCCGCCGACTACACGGCAAAGCAGCTTAATCTTCATCGTCCGCCCCCACCCCCCACCCCCCCCCCCAGCCTGCCCCCTCGCCCCCCACGGGCCCTGCCACGCTCCCCTCCCGGCCCGTGGTATTGACCCGAGCTGTCACCTGGGCCAACTGCTGACCCCCTCGGCACCGGCCGATCTATGGTGGATCACGGGTTCAAATGATTTTCCTCCCCTCTCCCAGCCCTGTTTTCCTAGTGAGCTGATTGCTAATGACAACAGTAGAAAGGGTGTAATGAAGATTCCACAAACAATTTGTGCCTCGGATTTGCAAACCTAATATCTACAGAAGTTCCAATGCTGCTGACACTTCTGAGATTCTTGTTTTTAAGACCGGTGGAGCGTTGCTGAGGCACTTACACAATAAAACCAACACGTTTAACAGATCGTTACTGTCCCTCTATGGGGTTTTGCAAAACAGTAATTACATTATTCAACAATGTTTTTCACCAACAGTTGTTTGCATTTGTTTTGCAGGATAGTTTGATGTTGATATGCTATCAAATTAATTAAATAAAAATAACAAACATACATTATAGCTAGAATAAAACTGAAAAGTCATTAATAAAATGTCAGCAAAGTTAAAAAAAAAAAAACATCAATGCGATATTCAATATTTCCATGAAAATGGGCCGACGTATTTCTTTGTATTATTATTTTTTTCATAAAAATATTTCCAAATAACCACCGCAACCTTGCAAATAACCCCAAGGTCCATGCATTATGCGCGGAATCCCTTTCCATTAAAGAGCTAGTAATATGTTCCTGAGATATATATATATTTATGTGGCAGGAAATAACATAAAAGGGAATTGCCAAAACAACTTTATAAATCAGCTGCGCGGCTGCAAAGCAAAGGTAGCAGCGATGATGAGGGGAGCGAGCGCTCATTGCGTGCATACACCATAAGCTGTGAGGAAATGGGCTTAGCCTCCGTGCGCCCGTGAGCAGGCGCCGTGTCCCGCTCCCGTATTTAAATGGAAATCGGGGGTTAAACCATCCCAGTGTGCCTCATTCTCAATTTAGAAAACCGAAAATCTTCCATAAATCAAAAGTTACAAACAGACTTTGCGGTGTCATAACTCTTGTGATGGCTTTCTCGTTGATTGATTCCTATACACACATACTGTCTGATTACCATAATGTGTTCTTGTGGCGAAATTCGCGCCGGGCAGAGGAGGAGGCGAGGTGAGAGCGCGGAGTAAATAACAAATGGTCATGACTCCTCCTCATCCGGAGCGATTTCAATCCAATGTTCCATCATGCCAACTGGGAGAGAGAGTCTTTGGGTTTGGGCTATCAATTACAGATATGTGTGGAGGCAGACACAATCATTTCGCTGATTGTCACCAGTCCCAAGCAGTGACACGAGGAAGTGATCCATCAGTCTATTTCCTGTGACACGGCGGAGAGGAATGGCGGCAGCGCCGGACTGGCGGCCCTGCTCCCCCTGCTCCTTTACATGCTTGGGGAAACACATTTTAATCCAGAGACACTTAACCTTTCCTGTTCGAGCATTTTTCTTCGCACGCCTATTGATTTATTTATTTTGACTGGCAAAAAAGAAGCTTTTGTTATTGATCCGAGAAACTAAGTGCAGGGAATGTTTAATGCGTGCACTTGTTCAGTTGCCCATTTTGTTGAATAAAAATTTTAGGCAGTACCATTTTTTTTTAGAAAATCATATTGTAATTTAATTTTAGGTATGCTAGGTAAGGCATGGCTGTTTGAATGCTTATTGTGTCTGTTTTTCAAATAGCAGAGACTTGTGTGTAATTACAGCTGTGACAGCCATATAAGCACAAAAAATAGTCTTTTTCTCCAAACCTTGTCTGGGAGATGTACATCTCTCCACATTGGAAAAGTTCTGAAAGGAATAACTTTCCAGAACCAAAATAGTCTATGTGTTGACACTTTCTACAGGTGTCATTTATACTTCTTATAACTTTGCAAAGAACGCAGATGCATATAAGTGAGCAGAAGAGACGACCGTCACTATCCATAGGTCTTTATTGCTCTTTCCTTTTCATGTCTTTCGGTTCAACAGTAGCTTCTTATATTATATTATATTATATTATATTATATTATATTATATTATATTATATTATATTACTGTATAACTCATGCTCAATGTCATGTGTAAAACTTTAATAATTATTTAGCTTGGGTTGTTAGCCAAGTGTAACATATTCCTATGGCATCACACAGTTGAAAAACTGAATGTGAGGGAGTACACAAATATAGCATGGCCACTTCTTTAATTTAAAATAAAAATAATTTACAATTATGATATTTCCTACAATTCTTCCCTGATTCACTGGGAATTAAATAAAATAATGAACAGAATATGTATAATATATTTAAATAACTTCTTTGTAAGATGCATAATACATTGAATTTAAGCTTTAAAATGTACTACAAACATTTAATTTGTGCACAAATTGATTATCAGAAGACAATGTAGAATATATTTAAGAAAAACAGTTTATATTATGATCAAATAATAAAACTACATAAAACACAAAACAATTATAAAATAACTTCATCTGCCGGAAGCAAAAGCCCATGAAAGCAAGGGGGAAAAAATGGCACGAACTCTTCCCACAGAAACTGGGGATCATTTTTCCCAAACCCAATACCTCGCCGCTGGACCCACCTCAGCCCCGGCGGTGGGGCCGAATAAACTCCTGTCGCCGCGCAGCAATCCAAGCTGGGAGCGCTGACTCTATCAATCTGGATGTGTTGTGAAGATTGCCTAATCTGCAGACCCGGGAGACGCAATCTGTCTGGACCTCATTGTGCACCTGACCAGCCAGTCGCACGGAGGAAATGTATGTGCTCCTCTGCTTAACATTATCACCCTCATTTGTAAACACAGTCATCCATCAACAGAGCCCCCTTATCCAAACAGATAAAGAAGGTGTATATTCTTATAATTTGCTCATCTCTGGTAGAAGGAATAATAATCTCCTCTTGATGTACAGTGCCCTCCTCCCCTCCCCCCCCCCCCCTTCCTGCTTTGGAGAGACAGTCATTACAGGCTTGGTGATAGTTTATTAATGAAGCAGCCTAATTTGACACCCGGCTCTTGTGTAATGGATTAAAATGCAGCAGAGCCATCCGTCTGCGAGCCACAAATAAGCAGCGCAGTATAAATATTGTAATTCATACCTGTGATAAAAACCACGCCGCCGCCGCCGCCGCCGCCTCGCGCCTGCCCGATAGCGGCCGCAAGCCGCCGGCTGGCTCGCGGGGCGAAAGATTTAGGGGGCATTTACGCTCTCGCGGGTTTGGCATGTGTGCGATCGGGGTGTCACTCGAACCCGCTCACTGGGACACCGCCGTCCTTGGGAAATTTCCCAGCTGTGTTTCTTTCAAAGGCAAATGTTAGAGGGAAGGTGGGGGGGCATGGGCGGGGGGGGGCAATCGGACGCGTGGCTGTCGGACATCGCGCTCGCAGGAGAGAGGTGAAGGTCACAGGGGTGGGGGCGGGGGGGGGGGGGGCTGTGGAGATCAGCACCAGGCCTGGGCGACGGTGGCACAGAGGGAGGCTCGTAACAAGAGAGGAAGATTGTCACCTCTAGGCTGCTGGTCAGGTTCCAGGGCGTGTGGCGGTGGGAAAAGTCAATGTCATTTGTTATCCGACGGGTCTTGGAGAGGAGACGAGTGAAAGGGGCCCATCTTTCAGGTTCAGCTGGACGGGTGCGGCTAATTGAGGAACTTTTCACTCCCTCTGATGGGTAAGACATTAGATATGGTCACACAATGCACTGAACTCTAACATCATGAGCAGGCAGCTGAGGGCCTTATTGGTACTCTGAGTGCTATCAAATTATTTGGACCACCAATATCACTGTGATGAAATTCTGAATCTGTAAATAAATTCAGAATGAAGTGTGTGTATGTGTGTGTGTGTGTGTGTTTGTGTGTGTGAGTTTACGTGTGCATACGTGTGTGTATGTGTGTGTGTGTTTGTGTGTAAGAGTATGTGTGTGTGTGTATGTGTGTTTGTCTGTGAGTGTGTGTGAGTGTGCTTGTGCATGTGAGAGTGTGTGTGTGCATGCATGTGTGTGTGTGCGTTTGTGTGTGTGAGTGTACGTGTGCATACGTGTGTGTATGTGTGTGTGTGTTTGTGTGTAAGAGTGTGTGTGTGTGTGTGCATGTTTGTGTGTGTGAGTGTGTCTCTGTGTGATATACTCAAACATAAAGGATTCATACTGCTATTGGCAGCACAATGGTCTGTGCAGATTGTGTGTAAACAGCAGGGATGCGGCAGAGAGCTCAATGACTAGGCCAAATAACAATAAATGAATACATTTAAAAAAACTGCTCTTTGCTTGAAATATTTTGCCAGGCCTGTTGCTCTTGGTTGAGAAGTGTTAAGTTGCTACATTGTCAATACATGCATTTTCAGTAATTGTTTAACATGTATTGTAAATATTCTCCAAATATGGATATTGTCTAGTCGGTGATATTGCAACACAATAATCCTGCAACTCTGTTCATGATTCCAGGTCAGGAATGTTGGCCAGTCAGAAGGTAAAGCAGAACCTGTTTTAGTTTTCTATATGTGGACACATTTCAGAATACACAGAATTTTGTTAAATTAAAACTGCTCAGGACAAGGAATATCAAGCTGCAATCCACAAAATGAAAAATAAGATACAAATGACAACAATGTCTAAAGCCATGTTTGCTATTCTCAAAGTGCAGGTTCACATTTAGTCAGTTATTTTGTGTGAAAAGTTCATTTTGGCCACTACTTTATAAAGGTACATAATTATAACAGAAAATATTGGCACCTGCACAACTGGACAGAAGCGGCGCAACAGTGGATACGCACAAGATTTAACATTTTTGCAGAATACTAACAACTATAGCAATAGCATTTAAAATGCAACATGGCTTCGTATTGTAGGTACTCTAGAGGTGAACCTACCCGACAATATAAAAAATACTGATACGGTCTTATGTTGTCTTCCATTGACAATGCCTAGCTACACTTAGCTTCAAGACACACACTCTGTATGGGGTTTTGTTGTTTTTACATCACCTATTTATCATATGTACACTAATTCTGAGTAATTGTGATTTTGTGGCGAATACAATAGTTCAGTATCATGGATGGCATATTGTGTTCTGACTGTTATAACTGTAATTACACACAGGTCTCTACTATTTGAAAAACAGATACAATAAGCATTCAAACAGCCATGCCTTACCATAAACATCCTAACATATCTTAAATTAAATTACTACTAAATGGCAACATAACAGTAACTATATACTTATTTTCCCAAGTAATGAGCTCTAAGAATGTAGTGTCTCAATAGTGAAGATGCCTGACTATTCAATAGTCATGTGATAAGCAAAAGTACAAATAATGAAAAGGTAAGCCTCTTTGAGATAACATAACATCAATATAGGATTCCTACTTTCAAAATTCAGCGTCATTTTTAAAAAAGCACGAGATTTCTAGGCATCTTGGAAAGACAAAAAATGATCGGGGTAAAAATGTAATTGAATTTTAAACCTTCTGGAACATCCCGTATTAATCTCAGAGTGGTTAAAGCTCAGATAATGAAAATTTCTTTTATAAATATGTATGGTCTGGAGTCACAACATAATAGGAGTGGTGAAAAACAGAAAGCCAGATTGTGAGGGATGAAGATGAAGCTCTGCAGAAAAAAAGAATGTTCCGGCAGAAATTGGTTTAATTAATAGCACATTTTACATAATGATTACAGTGTAATTGCACCGACTAGCAGAGTGTCATTAAATATATCCTTGCTCCTTTACAACACCCTCAGGCTAAAAATAATGAGTTACATTGGAAATCACTATGCAACAGGTTCATAAATAACATTTAAGCCCATACAAGGCAAGTACTTATAAATAATAAATATTTGCCTTTTGTAATTGAACAAAAAATGACTGCCTCTTTTTTTCCTGGGTACGCTGCTTTGTCCTGTTATAGCTGGGGAAAAGAGATTTTTCTCATTTTTCCCCTTGTAAGTGCTGAATAATTTATTCCCCGGCTAATAGTCAACACTGTCAACTTGGGTGTTTAAAATATACCTGTGTCCAGATAAATGCCACGGTAGGCATGGGAGTGATTATTCCCTGCTCCCAGATATTTTGTTGGATGCAGTCCCTGTATACACTGCAGTAAATCACTGCCTTCCAATTACATCCCCCCATAAAACAAGCCTTGTATTCAAATCAGATCTAGAACAGAGACAGCACCCAGGACTGTTACTCAAGGGGTGAAGAGGGGAGTGCATGCAGAGGAGGAAGGGGGGGTGGTGGGGGGCGGGCGGGACCTGGGGGGTGGGGGTAAGATTTGTTTCTTGCTTATCGCTTTGTCTTTCCATTTTAAAGGGACACGGGCCCGGTTTGCAGATCCAGTACACGCCTCACGTTATCTGTAGGTCCAGCGCGCTACATGACCGTGTGCTTTTCACGCACCACCAGGCCTTTGAAATAACACAACAACCGCGACACATAGCAGGGAAATTATTTATTAAAAAATCCATGACCAGGTTGATGCTATCAAGTTTCCTTTGTGTTGGCCGAAGACCAAAGTGTGCGGACACAGCCTTCAGCTGTCAGCGTAAACAACACACAGGTTTCTTCCCCTGGTTCTCTGTGTCTGATAGGACCACCATACAGCACACCCAGAAAAATAATACACGCTAAAGTATGTAAGCCGCATTTCCATTTTCTTTCATTTGTCCAATGATTCCGCTCCCAACCCGAGCGTTGTTCTTGAAATATACTTCCCACAATGCAATGCGGCACCGTCAGCAGGGGTCTAAAAGTAAACAGCACAGAAACATATTAGCGTTTCATTTGAATATTGGTTTACGCGGCGCTGGGAATGGGGTGAGAGCGGCATTCGTTTCAGCGAGCGAATGGCGCCGACGGCAGATGGAAGGGCATCGCCGGGGCTCGTCCCCGGATTCGCCGGATCCGTAATGTGATTCCGGCCGCACGCGCCCGCCTGACCTCGAGGAGCGGCGCGCGCGCGCCCAGCGGGCCCCCTGCTCCCCCGTTCCCCGCGAAGCCCGCCGCCGCGCTGATGAATGTCTCCCGGCGCATCATCACGCATGCAGATTCCCAGAATGCCATTCACTTTTGATCAGCGCCCCTGTGCAGCGGCGGATGAAAACACTCAGGATTCTCTTCCGCCGTCTGCCTCGGAGAGTATTAAATGCCCCCGCCGTCAATGGATTGCATTTACGCGGGATGCATCAATAACCGAAAAAACTAAGAGGCCTTGTCAGGGATCAGAGTTGTCACACTCGCAGGCAAATGATTTCGCTTGCTGCTCATCTGGGCCGCAATCAGCTCATAATCTGGGTATACATCACGCCCTGACATGTAAATTTCCTGCTCCTCCACTTTCATTTTCAGAGGCAGTAATCACGCGGGGAGAAAGCATTCGACCTCGCCGAAATGTATAAATAATTTTCATTCAAACATATTAACAGTCAAAATACGGGGATTCATCACGGCGGGGAGCGCCTCCTTACGAAGCAATCAGGACCGCGACGCGCGCGCTGTGTCTCGCCCGGGCGAGAGACAAGGCTCAGATTACTCGCGCGGCCCTTTTTTACATAATGGTTTTGCTGCCGGTGCTTTAAAACTTTCCCGCAGATCCATTATGTTTACCAAGCCTGGCTCCGGGCTCTAATCTCATGCTTCCTCGGAAAGGATATCTGGAAGAGGGCTTAAAGACCTTTTTATTAAGGCGGGCATTTAAGGCTCCATCTATCTTTTCCCAACAAGCAGACACATTTATGTTTCATGGACGGGTTATGTCCTGCCATCTTTAAAGAGCAAAAACTTACCCTTTTTTTTTTACCTCGTTGGAAAGAGGCTCCCGTAGAGAGCGGGTATCTGCTCAGGCCACCTTCACACCTCAAGGTCAACGGTTGACCTTCTGCTACAAGAATTCGGTGCAAAAACCCCCGCCCTTCAAACCCAAATGTTTTATTTAGTATACTCATTTAACGCAGCATTTACAAAACCGTACCACGTATTCAGCCCGCGATAATTTTGTATGTTTAAGGAGAACAAGGATTCACATTGATAGTGAGATTGCATACAATTTAAATATCGTTCCAGAGGCGCATTGGCCTCATGACTCAAATATAAAAGCACGCACAGGCTTGCCATTCACAGCGTAATGAATGCGATCGCGTCGCTGTCTGTCGCTGTGCGCCATAGACTGCGCACACTCGTATGAAGATGTAAAATGGCATAACCCACCCGTCCAACCATCTTATTAAAGCAGATCAAAATACCTTTTCTCACCCAGAGGAGAGGCGAATGTTATCGGTATTCATAGGGGGGAAAATTAAGGCTGTTTGAGCTTGGAAACCGCCCAAGCTTGTCAGGACATGGGCTCCGGTTTTATGTCACATCGTTTATCTGCGGTTTATATTTTCTATGACCGCATTGTCTTTTTCAAGAACCTTTAGAAAATACACACGCTATAAAACAGCTACCCCCCGGTCCAAAATGTAGCTTCCGAACGCTAATGTTTTTTGTGACTGCGATGCCATTATAATGATGCACGCGCGCATTTCCAAACAGCTGCTTTTATTTCATTTTAAACAGCCCCTTCTTCTGAATAAAGTCCGTCAGGTCTCCTCCAATAAAAATCACACCCTTGGAAAAAAAGGGGCTGTAATGGAATACTGAGGACAAATGACAAAGCCCACGCAAGGATGCCCTCTCCAGCAGCAATAAAGAACGCCCGAGCACAGGATGCCTACGGATCACAACCTCCTTCATTACAATTTGAGAAGCGCTCTGCCTTCCATTTCTCACCCACCTCTAAATGGTAAAACAAAAACTTTGCTCTCAAGTTCCATAATAATAGAATAATAATGGCTCTCGGCCGAGCCCTGATCACTTATTGCGATTAACGGCTTGGATCTGAGACGGGAGCGTCGGGCCGTCCGCGAGCCCGAGAGGGACAGGCAGAGCTCTCCCGGACCAGCCGATTGGACGGAGGGCCCGGGGAACCCGCTCCTCTGACGCTGACCTCGGCCGTGCACTTCCTGCGGGAGCACGCCCAGGCGCCACGCGCACACACGAAGGCGCCGCGTAAAAATGGCTGACACGGTGAGAGTGCGCATCCTGCGGAAGTGTTTATTAAATTGCAAATCAGGTGGGCAAATTGAAAAACCCTTACACTTGTCATATTGGTTTTATTTTTCTCCCCCCCTCCCCCCTCCCGCATTCTCCTGGCCTTTCCCATGTGAGGGCACACAGAAATTATAGCTCACTGAAGTGCGGTGGCAAAACCCCAGAGATTCATAGACAGTATAAATGATAAAGTCCGGTCCAGGAGAACCGCTACCGGTGCAATAACAGCCAGAGAAAGGGTCACAATAAAGTTTAGTTTAATGACAAGAACAAATAACTTTAACATTTGGCTGGGGCGCTGAACCCTGTGCGGGGATCGTATCTGATATATCAGCGGCCAACTAGCCGTGACTGCCGGGCGATTGTGCGCGCGGCGGCGAGCCGTGATACACGCTAGCCGCGTGGCAGGTGTCCATTTTATAGAGTTATTCAGTCGGAAAGCGCTGGATGTTCCGCTGTGTGGAGAGGCCTACATTATTGTTACTGCGCAGCTGACATCTCCCAGGCCCTCTCCTCCCGCCCGAGCCCCTGACTCCACCGAGCCGCCGCCGCCGCCGCCGCCGAGCGCTCCGGCGGCAATAACAAACCTGCCGCCGCGCCGGCTGGACCGCGTCCCGGCGTCCGCGGCACATTTGCCGCTAATCGTTTATTAAAGACGGCACCGAAAACAAGTGCCAGCTGTCGGCTTGCCTGGGCCTCCATCTGCAGCGTACCTGTTAGACCTCGGACCGAACGACAGCCTGGGGCGCTTTTATCTTCGGGATTGGATGAAGTTGAGACATGATGTGTTAACATTGTTCTTTTGCTTGACGACAGACGGAATGAAATTGCGCATGTGGACGGCCAATGGAGGGAGCCATTAATTCTCTCCTCCGCCTACTGTAATGTGAAAATAAATGCTGATCTGGAGAGACTTCGCTGCTAGCTAATATTCGCTGTCCCGTTTTTGCATTTCGTGCACAAAATGGGGAAGTTATTTTCCTGCCAGGGGCTTAAGGGTGTGTGTGTGTGCGTGTGCACGTATATGAGCACATGCGTGTGTGTGCCTGTATGTGTGTGTGTGTATATATGTGTTTGTTGTTTTTGTTTGTGTCTGTATGTGTGTGTGTGTTTATGTTTGTATCTGTATGTGTGTGTATGTGTGACTGTAGGTGTTTGTGTATGCATGTGTTTATGCATGACAGTGTGTCTGTGTGTGTGCATATGTGCGTGTTTGTGCATGTGTGTATATGTGTGTTTTTATGTGTGTGTGTGTGTGTCTGTGTGTATATGTGTGTTTGTATGTGTGTGTGTACATGTGTGTGTGTCTGTGTGTATATGTGTGTTTGTATGTGCATGCGTGCCTGTCTGTGTATGTGTATATTTGTATGTGCGTGCCTGTTTATGTGTATATGTGTGTGTTTGTATGCCCGTGCCTGCGGATGTGTATATGTGTGTGTTTGTATGTCCGTGCCTGTCTTCGTGTATATGTGTGTGTTTGTATGTGCGTGCCTGCGGATGTGTACATGTGTGTGTGTATGTCCGTGCCTGTCTGTGTGTATATGTGTGTGTTTGTATGTGCGTGCCTGTCTGTGTGTGTATGTGTGTGTTTGTATGTGCGTGCCTGTCTGTGTGTATATGTGTGTATTTGTACGTGCATGCCAGTCTGTGTGTGTATGCTAGTATGCTGCAGGCTGAGTCATGCCTGCTAGGGGGCAGTATATCCCCTGAGGTGCGCTGATGGCAGGCAGCTGCTCTGTGATCGGTGCTGGAGCTGGGCTCACCATTGTGGGGCCCGGCGGGAGCGCGGGCCATTGTGAGCGCGTTAGCACACCGCACACGTTTTCACACTCACCTCCACACCGCCGGGATAGCCTCGCGCAGCACACCGCTCATTTCAACTGATAATAGGGGCATTACCGGGAGCGCGCTCAACAGCACCGCAGTGGCCCAATCCAGCACAGAACATCGCTAGCCACGCTGGGACCAGCGTCCTTCAGCGCACCGCTCCTGCTTCCTGTCCCGCTCGAACCCGGCCACGGAACAGCCCGGCCCCAGACCCCCGTCCTTCTGCTCTGCGTTCAGCCATCTTCTGGGTTTACAGGGCTTTAAAAGACCTATTTACTCTCGCCATTGTTGAAAATGGCCTGAATGCATATCGTTTTGAAGGGCCATTATCAGAAAAGAATGGCCTGCGCACAAAAGACAAGACAGGGAGTGACAAACGACCCGCCGACAAAAGGGTGTAAGATTCATTTGCCAAGATAACAACGCGACACGCGGGACGCGCTCGGCCCCTGTCAAAAAACAACTAATGAGCGCGTAATCCATCATACCATCATTACCTTGTTTCGCAAGTGAGAACACAAGATACAGAGTTTCTTGCCCCGCCGCTGCGGGCACACGTCCCGAGGAAAAGAGCCGGCCGGGGGGGGGGGGGGGGGGAGCTTTATAACCTTGTCTCATAAGCGCAGGTAAAATGTTATGCTAATTCTGCACAAGTTGGGCTAATGTTGAGCCCCCCGGGGACTGATTCGCAGAGGAGCTGATTAGCGATTAGTATTATAATTAAGAGCAGCCTTGACTCGGGCCGCGTTCCAAAAAGGGGCCCCTGCCCCCAGAAACCCCTCTGCAGCGTGCCCCCCCTCCCTCCACCCCCCCCGAAACGCCCGCCCCTCAAGGCCACTTCACGCTGCTGTTTGCGCCTCTTCCCTATTATCCCACAACAATAGGCAGCCCCGCCACACAGGCCCAGGCCAGCTGTGCACCCGCCGTCGCTGGGAATACACCAACTCTCCAGCGACAATAAAAAGAAACTTGAGTTTAAACAAAAAAAGTTACACCATATTTGCTCAGACTAACTATGATGAAAGGCAATGAAGACAAGGGCTCCTCATGTAGGTATCAATATAAATATTACTGGAAGGTCAATTAATATGTAAATTAACTCCTCCATTTAATTAGCTATTTAACTATTTTCCGAGGCATGGACATATTAAATCATGCTTAAAGACCCCTCTAACTAGCCTCCTGACAATAGTGCAAGGGACTCGTGGGCTCATAAACTACCGGCTTGACCTATAAAGAGCCTCGAGTCTGCTAATTCCATCTCAGGCTAATTTTATTACTTGCATAAAATAACCATAGTGCAGCTTTGTGGCTGTAAAGAGGATATGGGTAATAAAATAGGCCCGGGAAAGCATCTGAAATCTCCTCTTTACTAGTGTCCTCATTTATTATTCTATTATTCTTTGCAGGGTACCAAGCCCATGTGAAAGACAAATGACCTTATTATATTAAATAATTTGTGAGGATATTAACCGTTAATCACACATAAACAGCATTTAAAAGGTATTGATTTTTCCGCACTCTCAACAGCTTGTAAAATTTATGTCCAATAACAAGATAATAGATAATCAGGGGAATTATTCCCGTCAAGCAGGGGACAAAGGAAGGTAACGGGCTACACCTGCCGCGAACCCCACCCCCACACTTCAACAGGTTCGTGACCTTGTCCTTCCCCAACACCCCGTGCCAGGTGGAGAGTCTCTCCACACACCCTGTGTGTGTGCGTCACGACATGCATGTATATCTCACACACACACACACACACACACACACACGCTGTACTGTATGGCAGTGAGACACAGAGATGTTTCATCATGCGCCTTTGGCATGTGCAAAATGAAAGGTGCGCCCGTCCATCTTTAAAGAGGGCACACTGCAGATGAGGCAGAATGTATCAGAATCCTTTTCTTCCCAATGCTCCACACAGCACACAGAACACAAGTTTTAGCCTTTCAATAATGTGACGAACGGTGTCAAATAAATATATACATTCCTACCAATCCAAATTAATCCCCTACGTGCAAAAATAACAACAATGGAGAAAACTAATTTCAACCCGTTAAAATTCGCTACCTACGATCCGGGAGAAAAGCCTGAGTATTGTGAAGCAGGCATAAATCAAACGGACAGCGGTGACCTATGAGAGACCGTCTATGGTCACCGTAGATGTGCTACCAAACCAGGCGGGATGTACCGTTCATGGGGGGCCGCATGTTTGTGAAAACCAGGCCCACCCAAACGCGGCAGAGATCGCCCACGTCCCAGCCGAAACCGCGTCGCTACGTAAGGGGAACTGACGACTACGGAAGCGCCCGTCTCCTTACATTTCAGATTATTTCTTTATTTATTTATTTTTGCATGGACAGACTGCCTATAGTTACCATGCAGGTTCAACAGTCCCTGAAGTTACCGTCGGGAGCTCAATAGCCACAATAATACATTTACGGCGGGTCGCAGGGAAGCGGGAAGAGACATGCAAATCCATCTCGCGTCCCCCTGGGCCCGGCAAAGCAGGAGCGAAATGAAGACTCGCAGCTTTGCCGTCGACGGGTCGAAAGTTAATCCCCCAAGTCTGGAGCAAACGCAGCGCAGGGGCAGCTCTCTCATAAGGACCCTCACCTGAGACGGATCTCTGTGGAAAGACTCACACTTTAAAGCTGACAGCGGCTGCGCTGATTGATTATGACAGCGCTATCTTTTATTAGCCTGTGGTTCTTATTAAAATTCTATCTCACAGAAAAGCGTGGATTTCACTAGATTAATACCACAGATTTATTATTTTAGCACACATAGATCTCCGTAATTAAGGGGACCACGGTGTTTTTGACAGCCCTGTTGAATAAGGCTCTTTTTTCTCATCTGGGTGGGACGAAGGTCGTCAATGACCCATAGACGTGAAGTAAACTCACAATCTTAAACTATTTGTTCTGTGGTGACTGAAGTAACTTTGGGATACATTGCTTGTGTAGAGAATATTACATTATTTTCATTTTAATGTTGGCTTTCATAAGAAACATTATTTTAGGTGCCTGGTAGCTAGGCACATTTTCATGTCAATAGAAATTAATAAATTGCTAAGAATGCAGTTAGAAAATACAATATACTTCATGCTGCAAATATAAAAAACACATGCAAAGATAGACAGTATTGTCCATACTGTAATCCATGCAAACCAGATATTGTAAATGCTCAGCTAAAAACATCTCAAAACCAAGATATGATTCTTACAGCCTTTTATTAAACAATTGATGCCATCAATTGAGTATTTAAAAAAAAACGAAGTTCACAAATGCAAACGGCTGTATCAACAAAGGAAACTTGCCCAAAGAAAAATTGTTAGATATTATTCCTCAGATTATCACGCAAAATGAATAAAAATAAATGCTCTACTGAGATCCTAAAGTTAAAAAGTCTTACTATTGGTAAGGTTACTAATAATAAATTCAGTCACAGATCTTTGGTGAATACTTAATTAATCTGGATTAAGCTCAATTAATCTGCAAACTCAAAAATAAACAAATAAACATCAACTTGTCGCTAATTTCCTAAGTGATTATTTACCTCGTCATTCAAGAAATAGCTAAAGGATTTGAATGAACTCCTACCCCTAAATTTTGCCATCCAAATACTAACATGCAGTTTTATTTCTCTGAATTGTCAATTGAAAAAATATCAAACTCCCAACTGTTTGTGCTGTTTTACTATTAACTGAACATGCACACACTGCTCTCAATAACAGTCAAATTACTGCAGCCATTTTCAAAGACAGAAAAACATTTGGCATGGTCAATCATACACTTGTTTTGTAACAATAACAAGATTTTGATTCTTCTTGGTGTATTCCCTGAACGCCTTCATGCCTAAGAAATAAAAGTCTGTAAAAACAGGTGCAATTCAATCAAACCCGTCTTCTTGTGCCACTGGAATCCAACTAGGTTCTATACTGGGATAACTTATCTTTCATTCATATTTAAATGAAAGCTTGCCTGAATCCTCACTGTCTGCATGCTGATGATGCAGTTATGCACACATCGCACAATAACACCTCATGAAACTCCTAAAAACGTAATAACTCAATGTAGATTTTTTCACTCAACTCATAACCATTTCCATTACACCCGAACACCTTATCCTTAAATGTAAATGAACCAATTTTTGTAAAATTAAAATAAAAAATACTTTGGTTTTACCAAAGACATTTAGCGTTATATATGAAAAAATTAACAAAGCAATTAAACAAAATTGTTACTTGTATTTTTTCCTCACTCAATCAATATCCTACAGCTATTTATACTGACTTATTCTTTCTCCCCTAGCCTACCTACTCTCCACCAAAATGATCTCCAACAGCAAAAGAAGTATTGGATCCCATTATAAGATCATACGCTTACAAAACACTTTCATCCATATCATCTTGGACACATCATTGTATAGCACTGCCGAACTCGAATGCCCTCAATTTTAAAATGATTGCACCTTACTGGCAATGAAATTACATTATGAAATTCAAAATAATCTTCTCCCAAAAACAATCTGTGCTTTATTACCAACACACCTCGGAGAGAAAACAACGACTCACCAGATCCATAACACGTCAAGACAATCATGTCCCAAGCTTTAAGAACAACTATGGAAGGAAATCATTTTTTAATCAGTATATTTCCTGCCTGAAATTCCACCCCAGTATCTCTGAGAAACTTACCATCCAGTGTAACACCAGCTGAAATACTCACATCTTCTTCCCCAACAATCATACAGTCATTAATATTTCCCTCAAAACTATATTTTTGTTAGATTTTCTATTTTCTTAACCGCCTTGTCCTTTATTTAAAGATTTAAAAAAAGGATTTATGTTAAGATCTTTCCCTTTCCTTCTCCCTTTCACTTCTTTATTTATTCTAGCTCACATTTCACTTCACTAATTCACACTGAGTCGGGCCCAAGGCTGTGCTTTTATCCTTTAAAAACGGTTTTATTTGTGTATAAATGAGTCAACAGACAAACAAACAAACAAACAAATATGTACCACCATAAAATAGGATATTTATTTCATATTATTTCTAATGACGGAATTTTGACTCATATCCAATAAAAAGTATTGGGGCCACATATACATATTTATATGTAAGCATTAGGCCCATTATGGTGGGGGTGCACATTTTTTCATGCATGGTGCGTGCGCGCGTGCGTGTGCACGTGCATCACAAACGGGGAAGGGAGCGCTATCGATTCTGACCCCCAGCTCATTTTTACACGCGCGCGGCGTTGGCGCGTTGTTTGGGCACCTTTTTGATGGCGCCTGACAGCCCCGCTGACGCTGTCGTAGGCAATTTGACAGGCCGGATAGAAACGGCAGGACTCCGCTGCTCAACGCCCGCGACTATCGCCTCGGTCCTGGAATCAATTCCCTCTGTTTACAGACCATTTCACAGCCCTTTACCTGCAACATCACTTGTGTCAGTCCCATAAATACCTCCAGATATATAATGGTTGAATTAGCATAATGGTTAAAGCACCGAGCTTGAAGCACACAGGAAATGTCAACATGTTCTCTTCACTAAAGCAATTAGAAGCCATTACGCTGCCTCACTGGAAATATCATCAAGGTTAAAGACAATCCCAACACCCCTCTAACCTTTTTATTCGCAGCCTAATAGATGAGCCATAGAAATTGAAATGTTAGTAAACAGTAGCACTCGCAGGTTCCAAGATCACGTCTAATCAGCCCACTTACTCAGCATTGCAGATACATTGTTTTTTCCACCTTGCTTAACCGGGGGGTGTTTAAAAAGCAGAACGGAGCTCCAACTACAGCCAACGGGAGGACCCGCGCCTCGCCTTTAACAAAGGCTACAGCACGGAGGAAACCGAAAGCTTCGCCCCCGTCAGCCACAACATGCACAGAGAACCAGGGATATTTACTCAGGCTCATGACCTCATTATATCTGTACAATACTATTAGCCAAACAATTCAAAGCAAACAGTACGCTCAATCACAATTTACACCGCAGACAGTCAGTTTACCTTTTGTGTTATTGCCTTACAATTCACTTTATGATATCTGAATCATGGGCAAATGTTTTGAATGAATTATTTCACGTGCTTACAAAAAAATAAAAATAAAAATAATTGGCAGTTCAGCGCTTCAATTGAGATTACTTCTAATACAATTTACATAAGCGTCAAAATTAGGTTACATTCATGACTGCAATAGCAAATCAAATGCATTTTTTTTGCCACTCCAACATAGGACAAGCAGGCATAACTGCAGGCCCGTATATATTTTCTGCAGCATCCTCAGTCTGGGATTGTGCGCACCTGCGAGTGCGTCCATCGAAATGTGTGCATTCAGCTGGCGCTTACTAGCAGCACTGCGCTAACGGAGCCGCGCGGGTGCTAAGCCGGGGGATGGTGCGAACGACGCGGCTGACGCAGGCAGGCCATAAGCGCCCTGCTGAACGCTCAGATGGGGAAGAGCGTAATGAAAGCCTCTCTGGGGGACCCTACGATCAGTAACGCTTTGCCTACTGGGACTCGGTCGCCACCGACTCGTTCTACCGAGTTTATACAAACTGTGCGTTAGGGCACATCACCGCGTTAAGCACGTGGGCCGGGTGGAGAACTACTCAACATGCCTTAAAAATACACATTTCTGGTCCGCACCTGAAAATAGAGGCAATTTCATAAGTAGGAATTATTATTGGGGGATAAACTGCATAAAGAGAATAAGAGAATGATGTTCTCCATTGAAGGAAATGCAAAGAAATTAATAGCATTTATCACCGTCACCAATGGCAGTCATCTGTATCATACAAGGTAGCACTTTCTATGATTCTTCAAAAGAGCTATATTACTCTACATGAGCACTACATAAGCATTCATAAATGCTTATGTCTAAGCTGAAAAAGGCAAATAGTGTGTGTCACTTGGTAAGCCATGGATATGTCAATTGCTGCATTAGTGGTGACACAACAGACACCGATTCATAGACAAAAGCATTTATTCATATTTATGTAGTGCTTATAAAAGACCATTAATTATCACCAAGGATTATCTCATATATAAATATACATCTGTGAGTGCACTGTTACAGAGATAATAGAGGGTATATGACATTACCTGTGGAGTGGATACGCATAATACATCCAAGCAACCATAATATTTAGAATATGATTGTGCCTGCATATAAATACCTTTTAGAAATGTAAAAATTGGGATGAAGAGCACTCACAGTTATATAAACAGAGCACATGCAGAATATTATAGTGCTTACATATATTATACATTCCAAAAAATGTGAAGAGGCTCATCCAGTTAAGGCACTGTTCCATGGAGGAGCCCCACAGTCTGGTGCCAGTGTTGACTGTGGCCAGCGGCCACACAGCGATACAAGGCTTCCAGTTGGCTTGGATGGCCTTGTCTCATCCCACAGCAGCGCCTTCCACTGGTCAGCTGGGGGCATGCGATTGGTCTGTTCAGCTGCATATGAAGAATCTTCCTCCGACTCATGTCTGTGCAAGCCCAACTCGCCGGCCGTGGTCTGAAATGAAGCAGCGGCAGCAAAACTGCATGCTGCGGAGGAGAGCACGTGCTTGTCTGCACTCTCCAGATCCACAATGGAGGAAATCATGACATGCATGACTGCACAACACCATGTTTTGCAAGTAATTCCAAAATGTTTTTAAAATGTAACATTTACTCATAACTTAATCTTGTAATTGCAATTTGTTACACAGATGTAAGAAGTAATATTGGACAGGCAAAATCAAAACTGACCAGCAAAAAATCTAGATTTTTAAGAAAAATAAACTGCATGAATTTGGTTATAAAAGCAAGCCAAAACAGGTAAAGAAGCAACACTAACTGGTCAAACGGCACTTGTGACCTTATTTTGTGGTCCAAGCTGAAAAGAAATCTTTATGGACATTTTCATAAGAAGAGTATATTGGTAATGCAAAAGGTGAAATTCATGTTGAGACAAATGTCATCCCATCTATAAAATATATATGCAGATCAGTTTTGCTCAGAGGTTTGGTTACATATTCTGGCCCTGTTGTCCTAATCTAAAATTAGGCCAACTGATTCAAAGGTTTCTTCCATCTTGCCAAATGTTGAAGTTTACCTCTAGAAGCTCAAGCTCGCTTCAAAAGGGTAATCCTGGGTAATGTCCCCTAAAAGCCTACAAGGAAACGGCTAGACTGTATTAATATTCTGGCCTGACCAGCATTCAACATCGAATAGAACATTTGTGGTTCAGAATCAGGAATTCAATTCACAAGTGAGAACCAGAAAAATGAAGGTAGAGAATCTCTGGGAATCTCCTGGGAATGCCATGACAGGCCATATCTTTGCATGCCTCAAAAGGGGACTCACTACATACTGATTTTGAGGTTGCAAACACATTTTACTAGTTTTTTATTTTAATTTTAATACATGTTCTGCAGTTTTAGTAGCACTAGAATACTGTATGCATGATATCAATTTATTTAATCAAAAATGTATTGCTAAGTTGAATTTCTTGTTAAACCATATTTTGCTACAATTTATCAAGGGTATGAATGCAAACACACACACACACACACACACTTCATTCATAAGCTTGTCTGAGTTCAATGTTTGTTTCTTAAATGTACATATGTGAATAAAATCAAAATTGTAAGGAAGAATGATAATATTGTGGTCATATAAAATGGAATTACCGCCAGTAAGATGATCAACCTTCATAAATTGACCTCTGTGCTCATCCATTCCTCATTAATATGTGGAAACTCAGTTTCAATTTGCATTTGTGCCATAATACAATACAGGTAGGCACTAGCACTGGATTGACATTGGGCAATATGAATGTGTCATTTTATGAAGACCAAGAGCAGAACCAAATGGTACTTCATCATGTCACAAACCTAATTAGGAGACCCCCTAAACAGACTGTGTTTACAGTGCTGACAGGGAGTTGATAAAGAGACAGTGCTATTGCCCCAATACTGAACAGTTGCAATCATTTACAGAGCTGAAAGAGCATTATGTAAACCTTAGGTTTTCCGTATACAGTGTAATGATATTTGGTGTTCCCCATGACATCATTGGTGTCAATGCTGGTGTGGTACAGTGGGCGCTGAATAAAGATGTTGGAACACCATTCAAAAGTAAACAGTAGGCAATGCAAGTTACCTAGGAGACAGCGGCCAGCTGTGCTACAAAGGTTAACCTGGTTTGATAACACAAGCAGGGATATTGATGTTACTATTGTTTCATTGTGGTTGTGTCTTTCTCTGATGCTTTGGGGTTTTTCTTTGATCCTAGGGTATATAAGGGGAAAAGTGGAACTTTTGTGAGGACTGTAAATTCAAATTGATGTGGGTATCTGACAACAGTATCTAAAAAAAAAATTTAACTGCAATATATTTATTAAGACGCCAAGGTTTTTCCTTGTCTTCTTTAAATTGCAACCTTTGTGTTTCCTTTAGTGCTGCAGTCAAGCTAAGCCATGTGAACACTCACAATGTACACACCGCACTGCAATTTAAATGCGCTCCCTCACCTGTCAGAAAGAAGTGCGTGCCACACACAGCACACACAGGCTGTTCTGAGATGATGAGTCACTACGCCGTGTGGTATCGACTGGGGTCCTGGAGGCTCACACAGAGCTGAGGCAAAAACGAACGACTGTGTTTTACACGGGACATTATCACTCCACTCTACTGCTACACACTTTCCTCACAAAAGAAACAAGAGATCGCCACGGCAACAGAGTACAACTTCAGCTACTGAAGCACTGAGTCCAATTATAAAACTACACTGTGAGCTGCTTAATCAAAACCCACAACAAGGGCTCACAATAAACAAGCTGATTATTTGCCGACATCCATTTCACTTTTACTTTAGCTTGTGTTATCGCGAAACATATTTCAATTACTTTCTTTGTAATCACAATAATTTGGTTTTAAAAATGTGCTTTGTGTGTATTGCATATTTGCTGAACAACAAAGACAAATGACTATGTTACTTTTAGATTTATGTTTATCAGAAGAGTGAAATAGCAAAGAATGACTTTGTCAAAGGGATCTGTGTTAAGACTTCACTGCGCGCAATGCACTTAAAATGCCAGATGAATAAATCTGTCCGGCTGGGAATTTAAATAACTTTTACAGTTTCATCTGTGTCTGTTTGTTTCCCAGAAGATTTATACCCCTGCTCCAGATCTGCATGTTTTTATCTGTTCTGTCTTTAGATTAAAACTGGATCAGCCAGGGGAAGAGTCTGCCTGACTGCCATAATCCACAATTGGAGATGATCTTGTCTTTTAAAAAATTGCTACAAGGCGACGCCAGAGTCGAATGAGAACACCTCTCTCTCTCTCTCTCTCTCTCTCTGTTATCTTCCACCACAGAGGAGCTCTACATAAGGCTGAACTGGTAATCAGGTATCAAGCGCTGATAGACTCACACACGATCAGCCAGGTGCAATCCGGGCTCGCTTAACAAGGAATTAAACATTTTTTTCCCCGCCGCCGCCGCCGCTGCTGCTGGCACTTTAATTGATTGATGCAAGAAGTTTATAAAATAAAAGCTAACCAGCTATCGCAGAGCTGCGTGCGGTGCCGGGCCTCCCCTCAGAGAGCGGGGCGCGCTATTGAAACTGGCAGCCCGCGCTGAGGGCTCGAGCGGCCTCTGTCACGTCGGCCAGGATGCGCGCGCCTGCCGCTTCACACAAGAGCAGGGGTCTGAAAGACACATGTACTCGGATTCAGGGAATCAATAGAACACTTAATGAACAATTAGGAGAACAGCTGTAGGCCTGTCAGAGGCCCATCTGTACATAGCTCAGAGAGAGAGAAGGAGAGAGAGAGAGTGAGAAAGAGGGAGAGGGAGAGACAGCGTGGACAGGGAGTCCATTGCTCCAGGACATCACCCCCCCCCCCCAACAATGGGGTCTATTCATACCGCGTGGCCTCCTCACACTCCCTCATTGCACATTTAGAGAGCTCCCCGAAATCCATGGAGACGGCATTAGCCATCCGTCAGAGCTCGTCACGTCAACCGATCAATAAATTTGACAAATCTTGGCATTTAATTTAACAATCGCAAAGGGCTGTGGTTTATTTTGTGGCTTATTACCAATGCTTCCTGTATTACTGCATTTAAATGAGTAAATGTGAAAATAATTTATTACTAAATCACAATTCATTCAATAGGGGCTGTGGACCATGTACTAAATTCCACATGCTAATACAATTATTATGCAAATATAAAGTATAATGTTCTTCACTACAAGTTTTTGTGCACATTTTTCTCAAAAACATTTTGACCCATTTAATAGATAGACTAAACTATGTTTTACAACAGTGAAAAATGGATTTCACTGAGAAGGAACTGTATTTTCTGCTTATCGCTGACAGCAGTGACCTTAGATGCCAATCAAATGGAAAAATAGTCAACAATTGTAAACATACCAGAGAGTGTTAGATAGATCTAACCTTCGTGTGCCTTTCAAGACATTTACGTATGGATTACCAGGCCCTGACTGCCATAGTATGCTTAGCTAAACCCGCATATTTGTATTTAAATAAAGAGACTATAGGAATTGTCCTTGCACACACCAAAACCCACAGCTAGATGAAGACTCCAGATATACTGGATTAGATATGAATCCAATTAGCCTTTCTAACAAGAAGAGGAATCCAAAACATGTTTCAAAATATATATTTTTAGTGCTGCATATTAATGGACTCACACAAGGTACTGAATCACCTTAAACGTTCATTTATCGTACATTAGGTATATATGTATATTAGGTATATATATTTCAGAGGGGCGGGTGCTTTTTGCTGCAGCTGTAAGTCTCGAGCACATGAGCGTTTCCATTTCAGCATGTTGCTATTTTACGAGACCGCACCGTACACAAGCCGCCCGACGCGCGCTCCTGCGTCCTCGCTCTCCTTCGATTCGACGCTCTCTGCACTCGTGTGCGTAAATAAGCGGCGCTGGCGGACGGGCGCCAACTTCCGCCAGTGACATTTCGCCGCCCTCGCACCCGTGGCATTTCCCGCTGACCCCGCAGCGACCGGCGCTTACGCTCCCCTGCTGACCCCCCTCTCACATTTGCACTGGACGACGGTCCGCTCATCGCAAAAGTATTTAAAAAACTAAATGATTATCAGGAATATAATTTTTTATAATTCTAATTTCCTGGGTATTAAAAAGGTTAGATTGTAACATCAGGTTGACTCTTTAATGCAGGTGCTGATTAAGTTGATTCACTGTAGCAATTACTGTCGAATCCCCTTTAATTACTGGGGGTTTTACTGCGGCTTCGTTATAAAGCCGGCAGTAATGGATTGGGGCCCTGAGGAGGAGCGGGCAGCGGGGAGTTTTACACGCGGCGGCGGCGCGGCGGGGGGAAAGGTGTGGCGGAATACTAAGCGGGCAGAGATGTGCCTCCCGCGGGACCGTAAAAACCCCAGGAGCCGCGCGGGGTTCCGAGGGGGCGGAGCGTGTCCCCGTGCTCGGGCGGCGGGCGGGCGCGGCGGCGAAGCCTCCCTGTCCGAGCAGGGGACCGACCTGACGGCGCTGGCGCAGGCGACTGCCCCCCGCTTTCCTCGTCTCCCCGGATACGTGCGGTTAGTAGAAGGTGACAGGGCCGGCCGCGCCTGAGAGGACAGGAGAACCAGGGAGCCGGGCTCCCGCCGCGCGGCCCAGGAGACACCCGGCGGCGAAGGGCTGGCAGTGCGGCGGCGTTTCCCGTCACCGGAGAGGGAAATTAAAGGGGCCACACCCTAAAAGTCATGCAAATGCCAACATGGACGCCTTCCACCCCGTCAGTGACGAGGCACCGTGACGACATGCCGCCGAGCCCGTCCACACCGGTCAGCGCCCAAAACCTCCCTGCAAAAAGTCTAAAGACTAAATCCAGTAACGTTCATTCGGTCGCCACGGTTTGCAGGTGAAGCGTCCGTGCACCCCAGACCCCAGATTATCCAGGGAAATGTGACTGCACTGTGACCCCGGTTACAATCACGTCTGGGGGGGGGGGGGGAAACGGCGATGTTCCAGCGCGACGCGTCTCGAGCGGGAGCGATGAAGGGCAAGACGAAAGGACGGGAATGCAGACACGCGGGCAGTATTTACGCTCCGCCGTCTCCCAGCGGATATATTTAGCCGTCGACGATCACGCCAAGATGAGATTTCAAGGAGTGGTACCTGTTTGAGGATGCACCGAATACTTGAGAGGGGAATGAATGTAAATCAATTGCTGCAGCACCTGGTGTGAAACCAATCTCCGCTCTCTGAGCAGAGCGCGGCTTTCACGCCACACGCCTCACTTCTGGGGGGCTGCTGCTCCCGAATCACGTCTTCACATCCGAGCACTTGTCACGCATCCAAAAGACAATCCCAGACACCAGAAAAATGCGCGGCAGCCATACTGTAACACCTCAAAAGTGGCAGTGAGCAAGGCCTTGGTTTCAGCATGCGTATCTAATGTACGTGTGCGTCTACATACACACACAGAAACCTAACCTAAGCGGTGTGCACGGCGCATGCTGAATGCGTGTCTCGTGCGAAGAACTGGTGTCATGCATCCGCAAAACCGGCAGCCGAAAATACTGTGGTTGAAGATAGATCCAAGATATTTAGCGTGCACTCATTAAACCTGGTCCACATGAATGATACAGCTGGCTTTGCTTATCCGATGCAAAGGTTAAAGTGCAATATGCAATATGTAAAGATGGCTCTAGCACCACAGCATTTTTGAATAGATGAGTGTCTCTCATAACGCTCAGTGCAGGCTTTAATCACAGATCTGCGCTTTGGGTAAGGCAGTGCAGCAGTTGGAGAGGTGGTTATGTGAAAGTGACATGTCTCTGGCATGACTCCATTCCTTTTTTTGAATGGAAACGGGTAACAGTATCCTCTGCAGTCGTGTACAGTAAAGATGACACACAAAGGCTCGTGGTGTGAGCAGGTGCAGTTCACGCACAGAGCGCGGAGGCTCCGGCTGCTCCGGCTGCTCCGGCTGCTCCGGCTGCGGTCCCAACGCCGTCCCGTCGGTGTGGAACCTGTAAAAGCGAGCCCGCGCCGCGCTTTACGTCACAACCTATTTCCTGCGGGACGGGAAAAAAAAAAACTTTATTGAGCGGCTAACAGGCGCGAGCCGCGGACAGAACGATGCCTCTCACAGATTCCCCTTTTATCCCAGGAATTGGCTCGGCGGCGCAGATGAGATTTTTAGGAATCCGCGATGTCAATGACACTATTGGCAGCTGCGTTAACGGGGACGGGGGCCGGCTTTGTACCGCGCGCGGGTTATTGCATTTCCCCGGAGACCGTGACTCATTAATCAAATATTCATACATGCCTGTAAATACGGGCCCAACACTGCGGCCCTCACAGCCCCCCGCGCCCCCCAGCACAAGCAGCCTTTCATGTGGAGCTGACAGAACCCCCCCCCCCACCCCCAAACACGCCGGCGCGTTGCGCATTCCTAATGTCCCCTGCACCCCGCGCTAGCCCGCGTCCTAAAAACAGACCCGTATGAATTTACTGATCACAGGCGAAGCGCCGAAAAACCCTAAATGATCCCATTATGTCCCCCCCGCCGCTCTCTCGCTCGCGATACCAGGGGAAAGGGGGGCGGGGGGGTGCGAACAGACGGGCGATTCTTCCCCCCCGCCCGTCCCGTCCGAGGGGTAACTTTTTCCCAAACGGGCGCCTAATTCGAGGCCGCGCTCCTATTAATACAAGAATTTGTATTTGACATGAAAACAGGCCGAGCATTGCTCAAACGGAGAAATTAACCATGGCAACGCCGCATTCTTCACACGGGCATTTTCCTCTCCTCCGTTCCGGACACAATTGCCAGTTGTGTTAAACAGAGTCGCATTTCTCCGTGTCTGCTTAATGGAGTGCAGGAACGGTTAGCACATGCGATTAGTTTTCATTTAGCGCGTTTGAGCCGAGCCATACAGGCTTTAACATGCGATTGAACCCTGCGTCTCCTGCTGAGGACGAGCCAAATAAATAAATTTTTAAGAATCACCTCAAACTCAGAATCAGGCGAGGCAAATAACGTAAAACACAGATATCACATCCAACACCGTAAGTGTCTCACTTTATTGTACCCAAGTGCACGGCAGCGCGGCAGTCGATATTCACGTTACAACTGAACAGAAATGATTTTTATGCACAGCTGCGCTGTGCCAGATGAGCATTTGTGGAGGCAAACAGAAAATGTGCGTTACTGTTGGACCTAAGACACACTTCCACAGTGCTGGGTTTGAAACCATAAGCATTCTTATATCACATTCCCTCAATGCAGAAGCTTCAGAAGAAACGCTTAATGTTAGTGAATTCATCTGGCATTATTCAACAATCAAAATGGTGTTAGTTAGCTATATATGAAAAATGCTATGCTTAAACCAGTTTACTGGTGTAACATTTGTTGGAGTGATTCTGATATAGTGTACTGTAGAACAGGCGGGGGTTATTAGACATCAACATGTTAGGGGATTAACCTTTTTTTTTTTTTTTACCTAAAATGACAAACAGTTTTAACATATATTGAAATGTTTTTCTTTCTTTTTTACATAAAGACCATTTTTCAGTCAAAATGCTCCGAAGAACATTAAGTTGACCGGATAACTAGACCACATAGTGTACTTAATCTCTTTTTGAGTAGAACGAAATGCATTTTTCAAGAATCACTTGGGAGATTCTACCTTGAGACGCATCTCAGTTTGCATAAAAACACAGTATGATTTTAACAAATGACACTGCATAAAAAGGAAACACAATAAGACTTTCGCAAGTCTTAAAATGATACTCAAACCACGTTCAGTGCGAATGTGTTTTCCTGTTCAAGGCCATGCACTACAATCACAGTGAATTCCTCTGGTGTTCTAGTGGCTTCCGTCTGCAATAGGGCACCCTCGTCACAGTCATGAGGGCAGAGGCTTTTGGTTGAGTGCTGCAGTTCCACTGTGCGAAGACACCTCGTCCTTTCCTTGTACCAACGCAACGGGGCGTTAACACCGTACGACCGCACTTCCTGTCTGCTGCCGACCGCCATCGCGGTCTAATTACGGTGCATCTCTCCTCAGACCGAAAACAAACAAAAACACAGTGAATGAATTACACCTATTTCTCAGTAACGTTCCATCCGAAAAAATACTGCTAGTTTTGAAATGTGTGTGCGACCCGGGCGCCGGTGGAAGCGAGCGCAGGTTTGGACACGTGTCGGAGGAATTGAGTGTGGCCAGCACTTTTCCCTTCCGCCCGCATCCTGAAATTGCCGTCTGACCTTGGCGTTCTCACAGCAACACGAAGTCTCCCGCCATGGCTCCCGGCCTCCTCGAGGCTCCTGGGAAGGGCCGCTCTTTGCGCTGGAGGGCCGGCGGACCCGAGAGGTCATAATCCTGTCCGTGACCTTTCATAAAGGTGAACGCCGGGTATTTCTCTTTCGCCGATGGCCTCAGGACCTGACACACACAAATAAAACGGGGGAAAAACACTGAGCCGCGTGTTTCTCCCAGAAGTAATTTACTGCAGCGGCACCGTTCCTCAGAAAGTGATCAGACAGCATAAAAAACAGCGCGCAGTCCGTCCGTGGACAACCTTACTCAGCACTGTTTTTATCGCTAATTTTCACTTACGGTTAAAGACTGGTCAACTGCAGTCAATAAAATTATTCCACTGATATTAAGAACAAAACATTTTATGAAACGTTAATGGAAAGATTCCTGAAATAAAATTTGCAAAGCAACTTGCACCAAATCATCAAATGCAGGAGGAGGATGGCAGAAAATTTTCAGATTTACAGCTAAATAGTGCCACCTGCTGGTTAAAACATTTATAGGCATACAATGGTTAATGTTCCATCTTCAATTGTTTCTGCCTATTCCATTCATTGTTTGAAACTATTTTGCAGCAGACACTACATTACTTTCCATCGTACCGCCTTTAACCAACCTTTGCCAGTTCTTCACTGATTTTCTCAAAGTCCTGAACGCTTCTGGAGTAAAACCCTATTGTGCAGCTTGGGTCCATTTTACTGAAGGGCATCTTCTTTGGCGATGGGCAATGGAAGGACTAAACAGGAAATAATATTTTAAGTGTGCTCCTTAATTTTATGCAAATATAATAACAAAGACCAATGGTCGTAAGAAACCATTTCAGGCCGTTTAATTTTGGTTGATGAGTTAGACTCAAAACATTTCTTTAAAACATGTTTGGCAGGTTCACATTTTATCTGCTAAATTAAAATCACTGTGAAGAATGCGCAAAATTATGTCTGCCAAGTAACTGTGTACAGTACGTTTGAACATGTATAGTGCATGTAAAAATAAGCTTTTGTCCAAAACTGTAACATACTAAAGATAAATATTATTAAACGCGGTGACTGTTAAAATCACTACCCTAATGTTGCATCAACCTTACCAGTCAACACGGAAAATACTGCCGCAGTCTCTATTCAGTAATTGAGTACAGCCTGATTTAGATTCACACCCGTAAGTACTAACAGAAACTATTAAATTCACATTACTAAAAACACGGTCAGCTCTTTGTAATTTCGCATTACCTCTAGAGGGAAATCGCTTGTGCTGACATCCACAAAAGACTGACAGTAATGAGGATCCATGTAAATCAAGCTGTCATCTGCAAGGACAAAACAAAAGACAAGTTATTCAAAAACATCTGATTATTAGAATGCGTATCCTCCAATTTCTATGCAGAGCAGCTCGGACTCCCCGGCTACTGTGCGCTGCTCTCCACTCAAATGCACTTCTTAAGGATCTTTTTTCTCCTTCTGGGACGGATTAAAGTGTGCATAATCAAATACGGCTGTACAAGCACATTTTTTATACCGCAAAGGGGCTGTCATTTAATTTTTGTGTGGGAAAATTACTTTTACAAACACGCAATTATATTCCCAGATTTGCATATGACAAATGCCTGCTGGTAGACTGGCCTGGCAGTGAGAATGTATTGCTTGTCATTTAGACATCATCTAACGCTGTATTTCAAATTGGTAAAATGTAAATGTGTAAATATTGACTGCCAAGATGTACAACTGAAGGTTCTTCCCAGCTCCTGAAGGTGATGGAGAGTGGCTCACTTTGGCCGAGATGAAATTTATGCATGCGCCTTATGAAAATCAGCGACGTCTACAACTAGGGCGGCTTAGCCGTGATGAATGGGCACGGCTTTGATGGGTCAGAGAAAATAAAATAAGCGCTGTTTCAACCACAAACGCGCCGCTCCACAAATGCGAATGCATTAACTTACTTTGTCTCTTTACGCAAAAAAGGGACATTATGCAAAGCGATATCATTCCCCGCAACACTAACCTTGAAATCCCACAAAGTAGTAGGCTTGCTTGGGCTTCCCCCCAATAATGCCTACACAGTACTCCAGACTTAGAATGCCCTTATGAAAGAGGAGAAAGTCAATCACATGAGCATCACATCACACCATCACATCGCAGGACCTTTCATACCGGCTACAGCCGGTTGTGTTACACTGTACCTTGGCTCTGACCTACTCCATAAATCAACATGAGCTGCCTTGTGGACCAATGAGTCCGGTTTGGATTTATTCACTTACGGTCAAAGCTTCACAAATAAGTGGCGGCATTTAAATACGGTACATAGCAAACGCAGATTTTTTTTAAAAATCTATTTTTCCAAGTATTCTCCCGCAGGGCTGGGTTACAGTCACGGCATTGCGAAACGGAGCATTTCTGCAGACTTTGTGTGTGCAGGGAGAGATCCAGGGGGCGTTTACCTTGACAAAGTCAAAGTACTCCGGGTTGGTCTTCTCGCCCCCGAGTCTGACGGGGACGAGGATGATGACGGCTCGGCCCCCCGCCCCCGCGCCGGCGTCCGGCCTCTGTTGATCCCGCTGCCCGTGGCTATCGATAACATCGGCACAGTAGACTGGAAATGATCAATAGGAGAGAGGTCGCGCCCGGGTTACCCGTCTGTCCCCGGGGGCGCGGCCGGGCGCGGGGGGCGCGGCGAGGGCTCGCTCGGAGGAACGGGGATTACCCGCTCGCCTCACCCCACGCCCTACCGATGCCCCCAGCGGCCAAAAGACACGAACATGAACCTTTTACATTTCATGAACATTTTAGCAAATATTATCTCTGGACAGGATGTTAATGTCTCCGTTCAGAAAGAAGGAAGATGTATTTAAAATTCCAGTATAGTTACTTTTTTTTTTTACATAATTTCTCATGATTCAGAGGTGCTTTTCCAGGCCACAATCTATTCTGTACCAAAGACACCTTCGGTGAGACACGCTCTCTGGCAATGACAGGCAGTATCTGCATGCTTTGTGTCTCTGACGTAAGAAGGCCGTGTTCACGGCGAGACGAGAGGACAGAGACCGGCAGAGCTCCAGCAGCCAGTTCAGCTCTTCATTACAACTACACTCCGCCGCAGGACTCCGGGTCCCTCGTCTTCGCCGTCGCAAGAGCTGCTCTGACAGCGTCAGGAGTTCCGGGCCCCCCGCGCGAAAAACAAGAGCGGCGGCGGGAACGGAAAAAAGACATCTACCTTTCGCCCGTTATCGAGGAGAACGACTTTAATCAAAACGCGGGCGCGAGTGGCCGGCACCCCGCCGCGCCCCGGCCACGTCTAACCGCGCCGGGCGCTCCGTTTTCCTCCGCGATTTCCAGCGAGAGGTCACGCTGGGCGCGGTGCCCAGACTCGCTGCTGGGAAGAGACTCATTTTTCATACCTGTGCAATCCTGAGCAACGTAAACGGTTATGCCTCGCAATTCAGGGTCTGCTGCCTCCTCCACGGCTTTTCTAAGGGGGAACAGAGAGACCCGCAATCAGACCTGCCCACATCGCTCTCCGGCTTATTAGGAAAGAAAGAAGGAATTGGACTGTGCGCTTTTGGGGTTGTGTTTACATCTTAGAAGCGCACAAGCTTTTATAACTGAACCGTGCAGTTTGAGGACAGCTGGGCAGGACAGGGTAAATGAATGAAAGCTTTAAATATCTCAGACTGCCCTATAATTACTTCTCACAGCTTTGACAGAAGCATCCTATCCCAGTCTACTCAGCTGAACTACGCTGAACAATACACTATAATAGCAATACCAGATTAATATTCATTGCATCAGTTAATACAATGATTAATATTAGAGGGCGCGTTCAGAAACGCTCCTCTCAGACTCTGACCTCAGAATGTGCGCCACCACAGAGGGCCCGTACCAGTCCCCGGCCTGTTTCCCGGACGACCGGCCGTGCTCCACCAGCCTGTGCATGCCCAGCTGCGCGGCGGGGCTGTCCCCGAACCAGGAGAGCACCGTGCGGTGGTACGCCTCCCCCTGGTGGACGTGGGCCTCCTGTGCTCGGGCCTGCGCCAGGGGGCGGGGGTCCGGGCCGGGGGGCCTCTCTCCCGGCAGCGACGCCTCCAGGGAAGCCACCAGCTTCCGCGCCACGCTGCTGGTCCACGACTCCGTGTCCAGCGTCGGCAGGTTCAGGGACTCCGACCACGTCCAGTCTAAAAAACCCCAAAGACAAACATTCCATTTCTGAGCAGATATTAATATCGATGGGTGGAGTTTGCAACCGCTACACTAATGATTTGCTTAAAGCAATTAAATGTTTCACCGTGATAGGAATGCCTTTATTTTTAAATCAGTCGATCACTGATGAAACGTGATTCAAATGCAACTGTGCTTTGTGAAGCTTCACTGTGCAATCGATAGTAATTTAATATTTACAGAGGCATAAAAATCCAAAGATTACAGCCATGGGGAATGATGTGGAAAAAAAGACAAAGACCGCCTCATAAAAATTGCCAAGGTGCGATTGCTACAGCACTGATAAAACAAACGACTGAAAGTAGAGACACATTTTGATAACAATGAAATGAAATAATGAAATAAATGAATGCAGATTCAATTTCAACACCATGTTTTTTTAAACCACTCAGAATGCCTCGTTAAAGCAGAATCTTCTATAGTCCACCAGGAGGACCACCAAAAATGTGTCTTTCAGAAGTCCTGAAATAAGTTGCTTCAAACTGATATTTCATGGAAAGAGGACTTCGACATGAGACTGCAAATTTCCCATAAGCACATATGCTATTAAAAGTCCAATTACAAAGCCCAGAATTTCCAGTATTTCAATTTTACAGCACTTTAGCCTTACAAACAGAGTGGGCACTCAGAAGGGTTGAGGTGGGCGTGCCCAGAGTAGTAAAAGTTGTAGGACGTGGTTGTAAGGTTTAAATATTATGACCTTGCAAAGTGTCAGAAACTAATTGATCAATAAATATCTTTAAGAGGCCATTAGTTATTTTATAGACAAAGATTTCATTAATGGCATATTTCAGATTCAAATGAAGAACAAGTTAATGCTTGAATATTGTTTTCCAAATGACTGCATAAACCCTGATGTAAATCTGATTTCTCTCCTTCTCATCTTATGGTCAGCAAGATGTCCAATGACCTCAGTTTGCCCCAGAAAACTGAAAACGAGCTAACATGATTTAAAAACCAAACTACCAAACTAAACCACCAAACTGTCCTCTGTGAAACAAGTAGTACTTAGCCAAGTGTGAGATGAGTTCAAGAGCACTTAAATTCAGTAAAAAAAATTTTTTTCTACATTTAATCGCCCTTTACAGTTGAGGAACTTCAATCTTTCTTTTTTTTCATTTTAGGTTTCTAATAATCATACATTTTAAGTTTCAAATACTACTTTCGATTTCATAGAATTATATTATGGGGCAATAGCATGTTCCCATACATGTAGCCTATCCAGTGTTGCACATCCCAGTATTTCCAGGCGCGTGGTGTAACAACTGGTTAAATAAACCGACAAGGGGTGGCAATGAAAAATACGGAGGGAACACAGCCATGATGAAAACTAACGACCAGAGAGAAGAACCAAAGGCCAAACACCTGGGTTATGAAAAATAACAGTTATGAAAATGAGACAACCAGACAGAGTGATCAAATCTGACAGAAGCTGAAACTAACCTCTGCCCAGGAAGTGGAGGAGCAGGGCTTGCGCTAACATCATCTGCCCCGCTCGGAGAGCGCAGCCCCAGCCGCAGTCCGAGGTGAGGGCAGAGCCGCGCAGGGCGGGAAACTCCTCCCTGTAGGTCAGCCAGATGCGGGACGCAAAGTCCCTGCGGAACGCCTCCACGTCAGCGGTGACAAGATCCCCATCAATGTAACTGCCGCTGCTCGCCAAGGGGCTCTCTGCATCTAAATGGAGGAAAAATCACCATAACCATCCCTCCATGCAAAAAAAATATGAAACTAGTCCATCTTTTGCTATGTGAGAAGCCGACTCATTGAAAAACACAAGTATCCGTGGAAAATACCAAGCTTATATGTTTACCTTCAGCCTTGAAGTGGTAACATTTTCCCAGTATGAAAACTGGAGAATTTCTGCTAAAGCATGTCTTTGATTTAAGAACCCAACCTAAAAAATATAACATAAGTTGCACATTAGTACACTGGTTGTCCACAACATCACGGTACATAACACCAAGGTAATGTCACCGAGGTAAGATCGCAGTGGTTCCATAAATCAGCCTAAGATAAGAACAAAAAACGTTCACCCCTGCCAAGGTGAACTGCCGGGAGACGTACATCTTACTGTCAGTGTAAAACTATGCACTTTGATTTTTATCAGTTTTCGGGACATTCCTCTACGCCACACAACCTTACGATTGAGAGCCTCTTTTATATCATTGACATCACTGTTGCACAATGCCACTCTAGCGCTTAAGACGATAAACTACTATCGCCTATCGGAAAGAGGAAATCACGTTAACTATCATTAAAAACACATTCTGTGGCCATATCTCAAGTGTTATCAAATGTATCAAGCTATCGATAGCTACTTACTGTATTTCACATTGTGCCAAGCTGACATGAATTTTGTTTTTAATTTCTCAACCTCGTCTGTCTCCTTATTCTCCATTTTGACCACAAAGAAACAGAACCCATCCCAGCTTTCTGTGACTGAAAAACAGTCAACTCTTGCTAAACAACAACGCAGTAGCTAAGTTAGTGTGTTGGTTTTTCTGTTTAATTTCTGTATTGGGTTAGCTAAGTTCTACCAAAACTGATTTGTAATGTTAGCCAGGCAGCTAAGTAACATTTCCAACAAGCTCGCTAGCTAAATATTTAGGTTGCTATCTGCACAGCTACATATGCAAGTTATTCAAAGTCATCAGCGAAGTCAGCAGACACTGATATTTGAAAACAGCTCAGCTAGGTAGCCAATCTAGCGAAGTTAGCTAGCTGGCTAACGTTAGCTAGTTAACGTTTTCTCACCAAAACATACAAAATAAGATTATTTGTGCGTATTATTACGCATTTGGCTACGTTTTAATACATGATATTTTAAAACAGCGTCGCGATTTAATATTTAAACCGTGACTAGTATAGGTATAGCTTGCTCTCTAGTTAGCTTGCTATCGTTACGTACTGTCTGTACTACCTTACTGTTTTGGTTTTGAGGAAGAACACCAGTCTCGCGGTAATTGCGTCCAGACGCGGTCACAAATGCTGTCGCTGGAAAATGGCAATACCAGCATCTAATTGGGGACTTCTAAATGCACTCCAAAAACAGGGCCGTCCACAATAAATGAATAAAAAACCTTCTTGTTATCCATTACAAATTATTTTAATGAAAATTACTGTTCGTAATTATTAGAGGGTTTTTGGATATTGGTGCTTAATGCTTGGGCATGGTGCTCAGTGGTGCAGTTATTCACCTCTCGTAGGCAACCCTTATCAGGAGAGTAGCGAGCAAAGTTTTTATACTTTCGTGGTTTTTTCAAATTAAGTTTTATTTCTGCTTTAGTTTCAATTCCACTTTCCAATTTAGTTTTATTTAGTCATGTTCCTGTTTAACTTTGAGAACACATTTAGTTTTTATTTTAGTTTTATTTATTTTTAAGTCATTATTTCCCTTGCTTTCCATGGTGAATGCCCCACCACTGCCTACAACAACTATGCATTTTGATTTGTCAGCCAACCTTAGTATATTAAGTCGCTCATTACCTTTTGATAACAACTGAAGTCTCATCTTGTCAAAATGTACTGGGCTTAACATAAATCTTGAAGCATCACACTTGCATTTTAGTTAATGCATTCATCCTTTGTAATATTGCTGTAGTGTTGTCAACTTTTACAGCTTTGTTAACTTTAAAAGATTACCACCATTGACCTTAACCTCAATAAAATATAAGGAAAATGGAAATTTTACCAAGCCATTTCATCCTGGATGTGGCCAGTTAATGTACAACGACCCTTAACTGTAATAAATAAGTCAAATATTCGTAAATGTTATGAATAGCCAAAGCATCATTCACAATATACATGCATAAATTTCAGTTGCATAACAAAAGAATAGCTCTGTGTATCACACACACACACACACACATATATATGTATATGTATATGTATATGTATATGTAGGAAATATTCCATTGGAATTTTGGTCCATGCTGACTCGATAGCATCACTGCAGACCTCCTTGTCTAATTCACCAGTTACGGGCCCTAGGAAACTTCAATAGCCTTGATCAGCCTGGCCTAGAAATAAGACACAAAGAGAGAGAGAGAGTTGGGTTGCCATTTGAGGTGTAAACGTGTGTGCATGGGTATGGGTGTATATGTGTGAATGGGGTGGCCTAGAAAACCTCATGCTGATATACCTCTTATTAAGATTTCATACCTTAAAATTGGTTAATATACCTATACTGCACTATTTTGGAGATTCTGTGTCAGCCTATACCAGAATAAAACAGGAGTCAGAGTGTGACTACTGGCTTTGTAACTTGGTTTAATTACCTGATCTAGTCTCTCCACATAGATAGACATTTCAATATTAGCAAAGCTGTTACTCACACAAAGATCTCAAAATCCTTTATGTCACCATAATGCTCACTAGGAGAGGGTTAATTTCCCTATTACCTTAAAAAGATGTGTTGTATTGTAGATTGACCTGAAGCAATAATAATATAGAAAAGGGAAGAAATCAGTACTGCCTGGATCCTCCCTTGATCCATAATTAAGCATGGGCTAGGAGAGAGGGTGCGTGTGTCCCCTTTGAACTCAATAAAATGTAGACCTTTCTTTTAGTAACTTGGAAGTTGGCATCTGAGCCCTGCATCTAAGTCTAGAATTCTACATTTCATCCCTGGTCTTTTTGGAGTATTCTGCTATCTTCTGGTTTTTTTATTTTTGTCTTGGCACATTCTTGGGATAAACTTCAGAGAAACAGGAAAAACCAACATAGTGTGTCTTAGTAAGGTGTTGGGTCACCACGAGCCACCAGAACAGCTACAATATGCCTTGGCATCGATTCTACAAGTCTCTGGAACTTTCAAGGATCCTTTTTTCTACATCTCTGTTGACCAGTATTTATGGTTTATGCACCACCACTGAACTCTCAAATTTGCATTCACCTTTGTAATGAGGGGTTGATGCTCTGCAAACCTACTATAATATCCATCTCTATGTACTTGTCAATGGACTGCTCTTGCTGACACAGTCTGCTCATGTCCTGCATTGACATTCTCAGTCACCTGAGGAAGAGTTGCTCTTCTGTTTTTCCTTACATATCACACTACACTAAGCACAAGCATCACTGTCATTGGATGTGCGCTTTCAAGCACAATTTCCAACCCTATTTACTGATGTCTTTCCCATAGATGTAAATGCAGATGTCACTTTAGTCACTGTTCCTATTGCAACAGTAGCCAGTTGAGCAGTATTTGTGACTGAAGCTCCTGTCATTCATACCCCAATAATGAACTCTCTTTCAAAGTCACTATGATCTTCTCCTCTTGCCATCTTGATGCAAAATTTTTAAACATGCCACAGAACATGATAGGATGTTAATTGCTTAGTTGTGTCATGCAGTACACCTGAATGAAGGCATCTGCAATTATTATTTTTCTCCCGTCATTTATTAAGGTTTTTCCTTTAATTTGTTGCCTGGATAACCATGTACAAAGAGCGAGGGCCTCAGGAAATTGCCTGGAGATTGCCAGGGTGAAGTGTGCTTTGATCACTCATTTCAGAATTCATTAGCTGGTTGATTTCCTATTCTACCTGATTATTTCCTACTGCACAGAATATGAATCACATTGCCTATGCCGAGACACATCTCCAATAGACACTATATAGTCTAAAACATTTTAGAAATACTTATCAGGGCCACATTTTTTGTGTGGGGACTCAAAAAAAAAAAAAAAAACCCCCCACCGTGGGATGATGTTTTAATCTCTAGAATTCAGAAACTATATTTCAGGTAGGTCCTATAACTGGACAGGCTAGTGGGACCTAGTGAAAAATGTAGTTTGCTGCTCTTTTGATTTATAAAAATGTTCACTAAAATAGAAATATAATAAGTGTACATTATGGATATTTTGACATTGTCTGTGATGATAGAATATTTAAAGATAAAAAGAAACAAATATTCATTATTCATATTTATTTAGCAATTCCAAGGTCTCCCATATGCGCAAGTTATATGTCGTTTACGGTAATAATTCCAACCTCTTCCCTGGGTTAGCAGCACAGACTCGGAGAGCTTGGGAATTCAAGCAGTCTGCGGCCACAGCCATGGCTGAGCGCCGCGCCTTCGCCCAGAAAATAAGCAGGTAAGGGCGTTTAATCACGTTTTAACACCCATTTAAATAGCTGAATTTGTATTGTACGGGATAATGTCGTTTATCGGTCGACAATACTTGCTTACAGCCTTCAGATTGCGTGCAGTTCATTTCCAAATAAGGCCTAGTTACATCAAAGATACCCCAATGACCCGCCCAGAGTCCCCAATCCTATGATTTTCCCTGTGTTATTTTTCGTCTATGTTGTTTTTGTTAGCAGTGACTGAATATGCATACTATTGTTTGCGAGCGGAAGCAATTCTATTCTATCGCGAAATGGTTATTGGATAACCCTGCTGATGAGTTAAGTCTGGTTAAGAAAACAATATGAGAAATTGCGTGTAGCCATCTAGCCAGCCAGCTAGCTAGCAGGGTGACACACTGACACATCCCCCATAGCTAACATTAGCTAGCTAACATTGCTAGCTAGAGCCCCAAGTTAACGCAACCGCATCACTGTGATGCCACAATAAAAGAAATGTAATAGCCTATGTTTTGAAAATAACCATAACACAGTGTTAGATACTGCTAGCTACCTGACTTAGGTAACATCGCCTACTAATTCGGTAATAGTTAATGTGCTAACTTAACCGCTAATTTATCTAGTCTACATATAATTTATGTTAGCTATCACATAAAGTATTACAGTCAGTAACTTTAATTTTGCTAGCTAAAGCGTGCGAATTAAATCAAAATTCATCCTATTGAGATGCACTGTATTATCACAACTAGTGAAGGAAGGTGAAACCATTACTCAATTACCAAAGACTGCAAGGTCATTTTAAAATGAACCCTATGTGTTGGTAAGGTGATGCTGTGTTAGTATAATTGGATTGTTTTTTAAGTGTTTGCCAAAGTGAAGATTATATGATAGTTACGCTATAGTCGACCCTACCTTGAAGTAAGATGGTGTTGTATTAACGGAAGTATAATTTACAATGACACTATATTATTATTACCAAATGTTTTGTATATCACATAGCTTTTAACTTGAGCAAGGAGTTCAGAATATACCCATTCATTAAAAATTAAAATAATGCAGGCAGCTTTACTCTTCATACCACTTTAGTTTCGCCATTTGGTATTTTTACCCCTCACCGAATTATAATAGGAATATCCAAAAGTCTTTTCTAAGTATTTACTGCTAAACTGTTTTTGTTTCATTATTTTGTTTTCCTGTTGACAACTTGTTTCTTGTTAAAAAGCCAAGATTATTACTCACCTATTCGTTGTAATTCACTTTCTTGTAGGTTTTCCATTCCTAACAGTCAATGCATCAGGCAGTCAGATAGCTCAGAACCCAGTTCTAGTCTATACAACATTATAGGATCACTACATACAGAATCTGATCATAAGGATTTTAAAATCTTAAAACAGACAAATAGCCTATATTAAATATTTGGCTTTCTTAAGGGAACAAGGAAAAAAACCCATGTTTATTGTTTATGTATTTATTTAGCCTTTTCAGTTGGCCTTTGTTGAGGTATAGAAGAAAACCACCAGCTGGAAATTAGCTCTTAAATCCTTGGTCTGTAGGCTATGCATAAATGAACGGTTAGCAATTTCACAAGTTAATTTTCACCATTTGCTTATAATTGTGCAAGGGACTATGACATTCACAGAGACCATTTTTTGTGATGTGCGTTCATCAGGATCTGTAGTTTTCGTCTGGGCATAGACTAGATCTCCATTGACCAAAAAGACACAACCCCCACACAATTATGAGTATGTCTGGCTTCCTCTCAAAATCAATCTGCTTTGATGGAAGCCAGTGGCTGCGTTCTTTTATTGGTGCCTGTCCCGAATAGCATAATATCCAACCAGTAAGTGCTCTGTGCTGAGAATCTGCCATATAAACCTTTCTTTTTTAAATGGGAGACAGATGTGTGGTTATGTTTCATTTGGTTTTGTTCACTGATGCAATTCCAGGATATTCAGGGAAAAATTACAGGTGATATGCATAATGAGTGTTGAGCAGAGGGCGGAGCTGTTTCCCTAAAATTCCACTCACAAAAAAACTTCACACTTTGAGATGTAGGGGGTATGAACTTTGAGCAGCTTATAAACCCCTTGTCATGTCCTGCAATAGCCTTGTTCAGGTATTCTAAGCCTGGCTTTGTACACTTATCATGTAAGACAAATAGGATTTATGTAAGCCCAAGTGTAAAATACGCTGTGGAATCATTAGCCTGTGGGATTCAGAATCACTGGCATTGCTGTAAATTAAGCTGTTGAAATAATTGCACATGGAAAGAAAGCCCATTGGGGTGACACAGACAAGCCGTTTTAGTGCATATACATGTGACTGGAACAGTATAGTCTGTAACCAGATTTTTCCCTGGTCGGTGTGGAGTTGTCACCAGAGGAAAATCCAAATCACCGTGAAAATGGCGCCGGTCCTCTTCACCTGAATCGCCGTTCAATTCTAATTTGTTGTTTGTTTGTGTCTCCTCAGTTGCTGCGTTGTTGTTTTGTTCAAGGCAACAGCATAGAGTCGTTTGATGGCCACAGTAATTTAAGAAGGCTCTGTAATTGCCGACCCAAGCGCTTTGCTTTGAGGTTCAGTGGCTTTTATTTGTTCTCTCCTCTCAAGTTTAATATACAGCGATTCCAGGCGGACACACTAAGGCCTGTCCCTTCTGCTCAGGCATAAAAAAACCTCCCAAGGTAACATAGCCCATAACGCAAATGTTTTCGCACAACAAAATGTTTCGCCATACTTCACCTGCAGGAAGACCACTGCCATAAATGCTGTGACCTTCGTTGTGTCTCATAAATTCTGGGAACTCTACCACAGTTCTTTTTCCTTTTTCAAAGGCAAGTGTCTGTGTGAGAGCATCGACTGTAACTACCCTGTAGAGTTATGTTCCCTGTGCCAGTATGAATAGAATTTGATTGACCTGAAAGATTGCTTACCTTTTAGAATGGGACCTTTAACTCGTGCACTTGCACACGTATGTGCAAAGAAAGGACAGCCTGTATAAAACATAGTGAATGTCACAGGAAGAACAAAGTGTGTGATCGAGGTTATATTTCATGAGATGTCTTACAACCTGAAAAAAAGAAAACTTTATACTTATTACAAGTAGCTGTTGGTAAATTGTGTTTTGTTCAGCAGTCCTTTCTGGCCTGATTCTTTGGACTATTGGTGGTTTTCCATAACACTGCTTTGGAGGAATCACTCCAGTTAGTTAGCCAATTATTAAGAGTTGATATTTATGCCTTTTGTGCTTTTTATGTGAAAAATTCCAATTTTGCATCCAGGCTAATCCTATGCCATTTCATGCTTGTATGGGAGAACTAACAGTGTAATGCCTTCTCTGAGTGTGAAGATGAATATTCAGTTCAGCTTTACATAGTCAATCCTTTAACTGTCAAGTTGATAATACTTTCTCTCACAACTAAACAAATCGTCTTATATTTGATAAATCCTGACTCTCCTCAGAACTGTTGACCTCTGTAATGCATTGAAATACTCTCCTACAGTTTGTCTGTCACTTGAAAAAAAGGGAATTGCATAATAGCTTATAATTTGAAGGCTATAACTGGAGGTATCTTTCGTCAGAACACACCACTGCCATTATACCTCCTGAAGTAATAGGGTGTTTACAGGGACACCATATGAGAAAAGCTTGACAGATAATGATTCATTCTCTCAAGAACAGAAATGAACATGTAGCAAGATATATGGATACGGTGTGGTTAAAAAACTGTTGATGAGACAGAACAAACTACTTCTTTGTGCTAATTAGCATGTTTATGGCCATTGTGGATGTGATCAGGGCTTTTGGTTCTAAGAACCCTTTATTGAATGGCCAGTCACAAAATCTGACGATCTTCTCTGTCATTGTCCATTTGATCAGCAGTGGGATGAAAAGGATATATGTTTTGCATGTGTGTTTTTTATTGTATTGTGTTACGATGTTTAACTTGGCTGCTCAATGAATTTCTCATCAAGGACAATAAAGGTTTATTTATTGATTGATTGACTGGGCAATCATCCCCTCCCATGATAAAGGAATATAGTGGTTTGTAAAAGGCAGGAGTGTAGTGGTTACAGCACATTGAAGCTGCTGAAAGGGCAGCAGAGAGCGCCGACCTCCCAAAGTCACCCAGCGAATCTGTTTGTGGCAATTGCCTGAACTGGGGGAAAGAAATGTCCGACATAAATAGCTTGATGTGTTTACAGACAGAATTACCAGAAGATTGACTCTTATACAAAGCAGTGCCAGGATCTTAATCCTTGATTCTTAGGAAATAGCCTAATTGAACTGTGACATTCTGGCAAAACATTTGTGCTGACTGGATAATTTTTATTATGAGTGTACCATTATACTTTATTGCATATTTTACATTTTTAGAAGTAATTGCTTTGTTATTAGCTGAAAACATATTTTTCTTTTTTTAGTGATGTGTAGTAGAGGTAACCTAATTATTTAATGTTTTATAATTTGATTTAGGCTACATTTTGACTGTGGTTATTTATTAGTAATAATTTATTTATTTCAAATAATAATATTTGAGTAATATTTGAAGTGGATATTATCCTTTCTATGTATGATATAACCCCTTAGGTATTTCCATGTGTTAGACCTAATTGGAAACCACTTTTTTCCAAGCTCTGTCATACATCCTGTTTTTGTTCTTGCCATGGTGAAGCTAACGTAGCACTGAGGATACCATTGCATTCATGAGAGTGTATCAGAGAGAACAATCACATTTTCTCCACGCTCTTGGTCTCTTACTCTGTGTAATGTGAGGCGACGACTGAAATTACTCTTAATGTTGACAGTTGGGCAGTCGAGTCCTCCTTTTGGTCACGTGTGACACTAATTTAATTTAATGTCTTCTAGGACTGTTGCTGCAGAAGTCCGAAAGCAGATTGCTGGCCAGTATGGGGGATCCCCACAGCTCCTCAAAAACCTCAATGTGGGTGCCAATGCTACCAGTAACACAGTGAGTATCCAGCACACTAGCGGTAGCCTGGCACTGGTTACCAAACAATTTGTTTATCTGTGAAATCTATGCTTCGGTCCAGGGCCATCACCCTTGGCCTTTTGACTAGGGGTCACCTTAAGAAAGAGCCAGCTGACTTTACAATGGTCTGATTCCAAATTCTGCTCCAGGTGTCAGAATAGGTCAGTGCCCTGGGAAACTTAGAACAGGCCATATTCTTTCTGTGCTGTGGAGTTCTAGCAACTTGACTTGTTTGAGATTTATACAGATTTATAAAAATCACGTTAAAGTTTTTAAAAGATCCCTAAGCAGCCTGTGTTCAGGAAGTAGGCTTCCTGATGCAGTATTTAAGAGGAAATTTCAGGTCGCTACAACTTGCTATTCCTGTTACGTGAGTACGAGTGTCTCAGGGCTTATGCACAACTTGCATGCTTGCTGGTATCAAAGATTAAGCTGATTGGAATCTGTTTTTTAGTTTTTGAACACAACAAACTGGTCTCAGGTCAGAACTTGTTTGAGTTTGTGGTGTGTGCGGGAGGCTGTGGAGTGGGTGGAAACATCTGTTACTGTGTTTAGTGGAGTCTGTCGGGTGCCCCAGGTCTGCTGTGGGAAATCTCACAGTTCTCCAGATGCCCACATGCTTCATTATTTTAGGTATCCCATTTAATATCTTAGTTTTGGTCTTTGGCTGACGCTCAGTTTTCTTACTGGTTAATTGGAAAATAAGTACAGAATACAAATGGTAAGTAAGCATGTGCAGTGCAACCCAAAGCATACTATGCAGTGGACGGCAGCTATTTCATATAATTAAAGCATGTATTACATTACATTCATCTAACAGGCATTCTTCCAGAGTCCTTACAATACAAAGTGGGCAAGCACATTTTAATGGACTGGAACAGCCCCATTAAAGGCTGTACAGACATACCGAAAGAAACAACTAAAATGGAAGACAATGTAACTGTTGACTATCATACTGTATGACTGTGCTCTTAAAGCTCTTTCAATGATGAAGTGAATAGGGAAGCTATTCCTACATGCTACCCTGGCTATTACTTCCAAACACTGTTGGTCAGTCTTCAGTTTAATCTCAGTGGCGGTCATTCCAATTGCAGGTCCCGCTCACAGAAGCCGTGGAACCGGTGGACTTTGAAGAGTATCTCATCACGCACCCGCCCATCATCGAATCGGGTCCACTCAGGGACCTGATCGAGTTCCCTCCCGATGACATCGAGGTGCTGTACACTCCGCGGGAGTGCCGCACGCTGGGTCAGGCTGTGCCGGAGGAGGGGTGAGCACCAGCGAGAGCAGGCGCGAGGGGAGGGAGGGGCGTCTGTAGCTCTCAGCGCTGGGCACAGTCATGCACTTGACCTGCCCTGCTCTGCTATATTTTCCTGTTGAGGCTCTGAGGGGGTTGTATTTCAAGTGTTTACTGAAAGCAGCAATGGCTCACAGGACCTTGAAGCCCACATTACAGACCATGGTCATATTATGTTGGCCTTGACACAATTATACCGGTGCGGAAGTTTCCCCTCTGCCGATGAGTGTTCTGATTGATCTCCAAATGAATAAAATGGATAAGGTACTTAAACTTCTGGCTGGGAGGCCTTTTCATTTTAAACTAACAAGATAATCCAGCCATTAGCTGTAAACTGGGAAAGGGAAACCGTTGTACAAGATGAATGGTAGTACTGTGGGGTTTATCAGTGTTAATTCTGCTTGCCGTGATGAAATGTATTGCCATAAACCTAAATTTGAACTCTTTTTCTCCTCTAGTGATAATGACACTCACGTCCGTGACTGCGTCAGGTCCTACACTGAAGACTGGGCCATTGTTAATAGAAAGTAAGCCGCTTTAATTAATCACAGACCCTTTTACTGTTTGCAGTTCATTGATTATTGGAGTTGGTGCAATTAGAGGTTATACTTCCCAGCTGTTTTATGAGGCTTTACATGCCATTTTATTTGATTGCGTTTAGACTTTTCTGCCATTCGTTGTGTCACCTGAGCTAGCATGACAGTGCATCTCAATCAGGAGGACACTGTGTGCTCTTAATGCTAGGTATAGGCCTGACATACGCAGCAGGAGGACATTATTATTAACTCACTGCCTTTGGGCTGGTTGTGATGCTACAGTATCTAGCAGACCTGGGGCAAATACGTATTCTTTTTGGATTCAAATACTTGTCTACGCTTTACTGATCTGGTCTGCTGTATTGGAACCAATGAAATACTCTCAAAAAGTGCAAACCCCGCCTTCTGGTCATATTGGCAGCCTCAAACAACACCAGACAAGATCAACAGAGCACAGAAAAGTATTAGAATCCAAAACAAATACGTATTTGACCCAGGTCTGGTACCTAGTCTGCCGGTAGAATAGACTTACAGTGTGAAGTGAAGTGATGCAGGTCTTAGACTGTAGCACTTTAGCTCATGAGACCCCTGTCCTTCCTCGTCTGATGGAACTGGCTGCTTGGAGAGCGCGAGGCAGTGAAAAGACGGGGTGAAACTCTGGGTCCTCCTGGCTTTGCGCGAGACGCCCCAGCCACTTTCGCTCCCAGTTAACACAGGGCCTGTGTTCTCAACTTGTATCATGCGCATAAAGTCATTTGGGAGTTTGTCATGAGGTTTCCTTTCAGAGCTGCCCGTTGTCTGTAGAGGAAACGCCTCATCATGCCAGTCCGCTTATCACTGTCATCAGCCTTCGGCAACACTGTAGCCAGCAGGAGGAATGTCCCGAATCTGAAAGGCACCCTCTGTCACTAATAGAGTACTTGAGTTAGACGGACACAAAGCTTTCATGCAAAATGTTATGCAAAACAATGTTTTTACTACTGTGGCAATCTTGATTTCTTCTACAGCTGACTGACTGATCCCTAGTCAGATATGTGCGCTGCGGTGCTGTATGCTAAAAGGCTTTTGTGCATTGTAGGATTTGGATTAAGTTGACATGGAAAATCACACGTACGTCTGCTTGCTTTCAATAGGTACCATAAGCTGGGTACAGGGTTTAACCCCAACACTCTGGACAAGCAGAAGGAGAGACAGAAGGGCCTGCCCAAGCAGGTGTTTGAGTCAGACGAAATGCCAGATAACAGCAGCTACCAGGACGATCAGGTAAGAGATGCTCAGAGCTAATGGCTCTGCCCAGGCTAATTGCTTTCCCCAAGCTAATGGTTTTGCCCATGCTAATCGCTTTGCTGAGTTAAAATCTCACCCACATGGAGAGGCTTGCAGTGAACATCCCAGAGAGACTGAAAGTTCTGCTCTCTGTTTCCTGGTTCTGTGATTGGGCCCTCTGTTCCAGGACGACCTGAAGCGGAGGTCCATGTCCATTGACGACACCCCTCGGGGCAGCTGGGCCTGCAGCATCTTTGACCTGAAGAACTCGCTGCCCGACGCCCTGCTGCCCCACCTGCTCGACCGCGCGCCCAACGAGGAGATCGACCGCCACAACGAGGAGCACAGGAAGTCCCACCGCCACCGCGAGCTCTTCGCCCTGCACCCTGCGTTGGACGAGGTGCGGTCGCGTGCCATACAGTGGCTTCACCTTTTAGCCGGCTTTGAATGAGCTAGGGACGAGCACTGTGTGCTCCCTGCGCTTTTTTGTTTGTTTACATTTAAAATGCCTGTTAACATCTTTGTCTGGCAAAGCAGTTTATACCCTTACAAGAAAAAAAAAACAGAAAACCAATAGAATATTAATTTTTTGTGTTGTTGTGCATCAAAAATGCAAACATCTTTGTATTGTATCTCTTTGTGTTGCTGTTCTATGACAGGTTTGTTTGCCATAGATGTATGAAAACTGAATTTTTATTTTGTTTCATCCATGCAAACTTGAACTCTTGAGCCCGTCACATGCAATCAGAAGGCACTGCTTTGTACAGCATGATTGGCTTTTCGTGCAGTCAGTCAAATCAGTAAAGTAGCGTTTGATTAGACAGCCTGGATGGAGTCCTGGCTGGGCGAATCCAGACTGCAGTTAGAAGTCAGAGTGGGCAGGGCATGTTTGGTTGTAGCATTGCTCGGGGTGGGGGAGTGTATTCCCACCACATTGCGCAACAGCGCCTCCCCTGGCCACCCGTGCGCGTGTCGTCTAACTGTGGTCGTCCTGCAGTAGCTGCGCAGCTCCGCAGTGCGTCATGTGACTGCGGAGTGTGAAGAGAAGGGACACCTGGCTGTGTGCCTTCTGGAGGCTGAGCAGGCTAGTGCACTGAGGACAGTACAGCCAAGGATTACGTGATTTCTGATTACGTGTTCTAAATTGGGAAAGAAAAGAAAAAAGTGTATCTGTGTTTGATATTGTGCCTCAGCTACTATAAGCCTCAGAGCCCTTCCCAGCACAATTCTTATGAGCTACTGACATCATAGTGGATATAACTGAAGGAGAAAAGCAGTGGGGCTATACTGGTAGGAAAAATAAATCATGCAGAGTGATGGTAATAGAATCGGTGGAAGGTGATCACGTTGTTTGTTTTGGAAATGGAAGGAGGAGCCCATTGAACGTCACTGCGTGCCTGATGTCCCGAAAGAACACTTTGGCCAGAGGCTACTCGTCAAGTGCTTGTCCTTGAAGTAAGTGGCAAACGGCGTAAAAAGCCTTCTGAAAAGCACCGCGTCAACTAGGGCTTTCTGCTGACCCCCGCCTTTTCTCCTGAAGGTTTGAAATCGAAATCGAGCCAATATTCGCGAGTTTGGCCTTATACGATGCCAAGGAAAAGAAAAAGGTAAGCTGTTATCATTTCCTGAATGTCATTGAAGATGCCGGGTCGTGAGCCTTCGGCACGGAGAACGTGTTTTATGGCGCACATAAAATATATGTGTGCCATAAAGGCCATATATAAAACGGGTTGTTTTCTCCAGATAAATTAAAAACCTGTGGCCTGTGCTACAGCGCTTCCGCTGAATTGCCCTGTTTAGAAAACAATAAAAAAACTCTAGAGTAAGAGTAACCCGTCACTATAAAATGAATTATAAGTAAAGTTAAGTGTTTTGGACTTCGTATTGTGTTTTATTTAACGTGCTATGATCTTTCTATGCCTGCAGATTTCTGAGAACTTTTTCTTCGACTTGAACTCGGAGCAAACGAAGTCCATGCTTCGCCCTCACATCCAGTCCGCAGCTATCTCCACCCTGGCCCGCTCCGCCATCTTCTCCATCACCTACCCCTCGCAAGATGTCTTCCTGGTCATAAAGGTGAGGGATTTCACATTCTGATACCCCTGGCTGTCTGTTGTCTAGAGATGGTCCCTCTTCAGATAAAATTATTAACAGTGTATGGGAGTGTAAGGGCTCCAGAGGCTGATTCACCAAGGCAAGGACTGTGGAGATGATTTTATTTATTTATCTCTTACGTTTCCTATCTTGGGTACAGAGGGTAATTATTTTTTCATTTTATTAACTCATTTGTCACAGTCCTTGCCCTTGTTGGCTTTGATTGCGAATCTATTCTAGAAGCGGTCATGCAGTACGGTCTCCATTTTGTTTCAGTTTCTATTTCTATGTTAAGAGGTGTATTGTTAACATGGCCTGTGTGTTTCCAGCTGGAGAAGGTGCTGCAGCAGGGAGACATTGGGGAGTGTGCTGAGCCATACATGGTCTTCAAAGAGTCCGATGCAGCCAAAGTGAGATTCTTATTTTTCACCTATTAATGTGCTTGTGTGTGACACCGCAGTGAAACCTAGACTGGGTAACTTCTTTTTAAAGGCAATGTTTCATAAGTCCTTATTTTGAAGAGTATTTGTGAAAGGGTCTGACTGAGTTCTCCACTGGGTGGGTGGGTGCGTGTGGTTTTTGGATTCAGCATGTTTTCCAATGCCGTTTGTCTCCTGTCCGTCTGCTCCGCGCTGAAGAACAAGGAGAAGCTGGAGAAGCTGCGGGGCCAGGCGGAGCAGTTCTGCCAGCGGCTGGGCCGCTATCGCATGCCCTTCGCCTGGACCGCCATCCACCTGATGAACATCGTCAACAGCGCCGGCAGCCTGGAGAGGGACACCGAGCCAGAGATGGCACTGCCAGGTGTGGTCCATATTTTACACACTCACACGGCCAGGTGCGGTCACTATTTTATACTCTTACGCTGGACACCAGTCGCACTGCCAGGTGTGGTCACTATTTTACACTCTCACACTGGGCACTAGTAGCACGGTCAGGTGTGGTCACTATTTTACACTCTCACACTGGGCACTAGTAGCACGGTCAGGTGTGGTCACTGTTTTACACTCTCACAGAGGACACCAGTAGCACTGTCAGGTGTGGTCACTATTTTACACTCTCACACTGGAAACTAGTAGCATGGTCAGGTGTGGTCACTATTTTACACTTTCACACAGGGCACCAGTAGCACAGTCAGGTGTGGTCACTTTATTATTTTCACAGTTTCTCTGCGTTTTTGGAGAGAATGGGCAGACATTTGTCTCTGGAGAGAATGGGCAGACGTTTGTATTTGGAGAGAATGGGCAGTTGTTTGTCTCTGGAGAGAATGGGCAGACCTTTGTATTTGGAGAGAATGGGCAGACCTTTATCTTTGGAGAGAATGGACAGATGTTCGTCCTTGGAGAGAATGGGCAGACGTTTGTATTTGGAGAGAATGGGCAGACCTTTGTCTTTGGAGAGAATGGACAGATGTTTGTCCTTGGAGAGAATGGGCAGACCTTTGTCTTTGGAGAGAATGGGCAGACGTTTGTCTTTGGAGAGAATGGACAGATGTTTGTCTTTGGAGAGAATGGGCAGACGTTTGTCTTTGGAGAGAATGGGCAGACGTTTGTCTTTGGAGAGAATGGACAGGTGTTTGTCTTTGGAGAGAATGGGCAGACGTTTGTCTTTGGATGTGTTCCGACTCTTGGACTTTGCTGTCCCTCAGAGCGGAAGGGCTCGTGGTCAGAGCGGAGGAACTCGAGCATCGTGGGCCGCCGGTCGCTGGAGAGGACCACCAGCGGAGACGAGTCCTGCAGCCTGACCAGCTTCCGCCCTGCCACCCTCACAGTCACCAACTTCTTCAAACAGGTCAGCAGCGGTCTTGCCTGGGCTGAGGGTCCGCTGGGTGGGGATCATGCTGTGTAAATTGTAGCCCTGTCACCTCTGCAGAAGTACAAGATACTGACGCTTATATGTTGACTAATATGACGTAAATTTTGAACTTGCTTGACGAAACTGGCCTATAAATGAGTGGAGTATCTTGCTAAAAACAAGATGGCGCACAGTCCGTGCTTGTATAGTGCTCTGTGTTTCCTGCTTTCATTGGAAAGTTTGTTACCACTCTTGGTGGTAGTTTTGTGTATTATGTGCCAATGTCTCTGTGGCCCTGATACTTAAACTGACTGGAGATGTTTCTGATTGTGTGTGGGGCAGGAGGGAGACCGTTTGAGTGACGAAGATCTCTACAAGTTCCTGGCTGACATGAGGAGGCCCTCCTCCGTCCTGCGCAGACTGAGGCCCATCACAGGTGAGACTGTTAGCATGCAGCTGTGTGACGGTCTGCACTGGGTAAAGAACTGGGCATGTGAGGGTTGCAGGTTTGATCCCCAGGTAAGGAACATCTGTTGGACCCTTGAGAAATATATTTAGTCTGAGTTGCAAGTTCCAGAGGTACAAATAAGCATATTCATGTAGTATATACAGTAATTGTGAGTATATATACTAAAATGTAGTATTTAAAATTGGAAAGCAGCCATTTACAAATGTAAACAACCTGGATACAGTCGTCTGCTAAATGTTTCTGTAATGATCTAGAATGTTCTTTGATGCTGTGTAGGGGAGGTTTGGTCTAGACCCAAAAATGCTTCTCAAATGCACCAGAAAGGCACATATATGTATTTTTAGAATTAGTAATTCGCTGTACATCGAAAAGGATGAATTTGTTGGGCACAATTAACAAAATAAAAAATAAAAAATGTCTGTTAATTGTTGTGCAGAACTGGTAACTCAAAATGACTTGGAATGAACTGTAAGTAAATGATTTTCTGTGGTGGGTGCTGTACTGTTGTACATGTTGATTCTTGTCTCTGATTTTCGTAGCCCAACTGAAGATTGACATCTCTCCGGCCCCGGAAAACCCCCACTACTGCCTGACCCCCGAGCTGCTACAAGTTAAACCGTACCCAGACAGTAGGGTCCGACCCACCAGAGAGATACTGGAGTTCCCAGCCAGGGACGTCTACGTACCCAACACCACCTACAGGTACTTCTTTTCTAACTCCACCTGCAAGTACTGCCTTACCTTTGTATGACATAATTACAGCTTAAATCATCAAGTGTAATGAAGCTTCTAGTGCGATGCTTTCTATTAAGGCTTTTGTATTCAGGAATGAAGGACCAATAAGGTTGCTGTGCTCAGGTAGCACCATTTGCCATACTGTGTTAATATCCCCTGGGACAGTGACCTCACGTTTCAGTCTATGCTGCTAATTTTGGTCACGTATAAACAGTCACAACACAGGAGAACAGAGCCTCTTATCTGACGAATGTGTTGACATAACCCCCTTTGCGCAAGGCATGTTTGACCACGCTCATGAAAGGGGTCCCTTGTTCTCAAAGGTCCATTTTGTGCCGAATGGCTTATAAAGGGACCTGATTGCCATATTCACTTGATTCCATGTTATGTATCAGCAGACAAATGATACATCTTCATATAAAGAAGAAATGCTCAGTTGAAACTAGTCGTAAAGCTGTGAGTACTGCTAGCTTGTAGTGCAAATAATAACGCTGCCTTTTCATCTGCCAACATATTTCACAAATGAAATTGACAGATGTAACTGATTGGTCATAGATTGTCTTTTTATAAAAGAAAAGTGTTAAGATTTTGATTTGTCATATTGCATCTTGTAACATAGTATAAGCAATGATTGGGGCGAAATATACTGGGTTCATTTAATATTAAACAGAGTTTTACAACATTCTAGACAGAAGAGACCAATGCCTAGCATATTGTGTGCTTTGGTGGTCTCCGCCCAATTCAAACAGAAAAGGCTCAAATTTTGGGTCATTTGGGGCTTTTGAGCCTCTTAAATGTGCTGGTGTACTTGTTTTTTTTACTGATACGCAGTTATTGATTTTTGTCTGTGAATTCTTAACTTTTAGCAGACTCCTACATTCAGAGCTTGAAAATTGCAGTCAGGCAGGAAATAATGGTTGAATCGTTTATTTCATGGACATGGTGAGCAGTAGCTTGGTTCCCAGTGACATTTGCTGAATTGTGTTGAAAATATGGAGTGAGCAAGAAAAATGACGTCTGGTTGTTCATTTTTGACAGTCTAATGATAATGACTAATGATAGCACCACGTTTATTGTTACGTGGAATGCAAATAGTCTGAGAGGAAGCTTATCCATGTAATGGTTTGTATTGCATTTTCCTCAGGGCCTCCCTGGTAAGGAGGAAAGGCTTTTTAACACAACATTGGCACCTTTTGTAACAGAATGTACATACAGTCTTACTGTGCTCAGAAAATCTTCCCTAGGAGTCAATATGACTCAGTAACTTGGCAATACTTGCAAATCATCAAAGTTTCGTACAGTATTGAGTTGACTTAAAAATTGCACATTTCTTGATTGTAAAATATAATGAAAATGGATTAAATGTAGCATAGAATTAAGTTAAAATAACAGCCATACAAAAATTTTCTTTGTATTGTGATCTTCTTCCAGTCTATCTGGGGAAATAAAGTACAGGGGTATCTCGTGCAGGTCAGCGATGTGTACACACATGCACAAATACCAACAGTACATGCAATGGACTATGGCGTCCTGGATTTGCAGCAGTTTGGCTATGCCTCTTAAAAAGTGTAATATTTTCTCTGTAGACCCCAACTAGTTATGTCAAGGTAAAAAAACAGCAATAAAAGCAATTTCTTATTAACGCAATTGCCCTACCAGCACCATTTGTGTGAATTTCTTATACTGGATAGAAAATTCTCCAACTTATATATTACTCCAATATACATTACTTTTCTACCAAGTAGCCTCATTTTTGATGTGTTGCAATTCATCTGGAATGGCTGCTGGTGGACTGGGCCCAGAGGTGATTGCATCACTTGGGCCACCAGACCACGTCGTGCTGTGGTGGCATGTCTGGATCCCTAAAGCTGCTGGGCTCCTGACGGACTGTGGGCTTTTCCAAAGCTTCTCATGGCTGTGGAGAGTGGTGCTCATTTCTCCAGAAGAACAGAAATGAGGTGTTGTGCCTAGCGGAAGCTGATGGCTTCAGGCGTGTGGCGGATTGAGATCTTGGTGGATTTAAGGTGGTAGGAATGCCCCCTCTCGGGTTTCCAGCAGATCCCCCTCCTCCGAACCATTCGGCCCATCGGCCTCACCCAGATGTAGTTCCCATTCAAATTGGTTTCTCCGCAGGCATTGAACCACCATCCACCTGCAAACCAGAGCCCATATCTATATCATTGAGCCATTAAGAGCCATGGTGATTGACTCAGATCATGTATCTTTACTTTAACCTTCACTCAACCTTTGTTGTCTTTTTCTCATTGGATTAATCTAAATCAACGATAGCCAGGCCGTTTCTGGTCATCGTAGCTAGACCTAGGGGACAAATGCAGGGACTAGACTTTCTGGATATGGCAATATAAATTGATTAACATTTTATTCATCCTCACTAGAAAACCAAAGACCTGGTTTGTTTGATTAGCTGTGAAAATGCAATATGACAATACCATAAAAATAGATAATGGGCAACTTTGAATACGAAGGAATGATACAGTAATGCATGGCCACTTAATAGAATAATTAACAACAGCAACCAAAGACAGAGGGGTTGTACCTGTGTAGCTTTGGGCGCAGTTGATGTCCGTGTGGTTGTCATTGTCGCGGTCCTTGGTGGAGAACTTCATGCCAGTGTGGTTGGTCATGGCGTTGGGCAGGTTGCCAGACAGATGCGTCAGGTGAAGTGTGTAGTTGGAGTCTGGGCCCTGCAGGCTGAACTGGTACTCTACAGAGCGCTTCTGCTCGTTCCAGTCTTCCAGCTTGATCTGGAGGATATCCGAGTCATTTTGTCTAGCGATGGAGTAGATCTTCTTTAAGCCCAGCCAGAACTCTTCTGCAAAACACCGCCCACAGCACCACAGACACCTTCTGTTACTGTGAGTCAGGGTCCGCTCTATGGCACTGTTTACCCTCGTATCAGATTTCTGTACATCTGCTATATGTGGTCATTTGTACATTAAAGAAAAAAAAATCTGACCAAATCTCCCTTATTTGTCATGCCTGATTACCTCTCTAATTTAAAATGTCCAGTTAGCTATTTTTTACAGCCGCGTTCAGATTCGGGAGAGCCGTGGTTCTCTCTGAAAAGCGTGACGTCACAGCTTCATTTCATTCCGCAGCCCACAGGTTAAGCTTGCACAGAACTGAGTAGGAGGAAGACACTTCATGTGCAGCTTTGGCAAGAAGACCCCGGGTGCCCGATCGACCTGCGGGGGGCGCTAGAGAGCAGTGAGACGCGAACCCCTAATTAAATTAACCCTCCAGTGCCCGGGGCGATGCAGTTCTGCATGTCTTCTGCAAGGCTTCCGGCCATAGCTGCCACTAGCACGGTCTGCCTGTGGGGCTTATCTGCACTAGAACAGTGCAGTGATAGGATGAGCCAACCGGCATCCCATTTGTACCATTTTAACGTGCTGCATATCCAATTCTGTGCATTTAGCCCAAGATGCCATTTCATGGAATGTTTTTTATATTGAGCATTTCAATATTGAGCATTTACATTAAGATCCAATACCGCTGGAATTCGACCCAGGTCACCTGCAGGTGAGGTTTCGGTAAAATCCAGTTTGAGTTCTTGTGTTTAGGATATCGGATTTGTCAAGAGATGGAGAGACAAGTGTCGACTGGCCCTAGGACTTCAACGGTAACATCATTTTATTTTTGTGCCATTGACACGGCTGTGAGTAAAGGCTGAAACTAGTCGGACTAGTATTGACGCACCACATTAATTCATATTGCCTCTGGCAGTGCATTTGTGACATGGTGTGCTTTTGAGAGCAGAGTGAAAACCGTGTGTGACACATGCTTTTAGAATAAGGCTGAGGTGCTGTTTTGGAGGTAGTCTGATCCTGTCTTGGCTGGGTTCCAGCTGGGCTTGTGTAATAGCTGCTGGGGTTCAGTCGAGCCAGACAATGGAGCCAACAAATCTGTCAGCTGTCTCCTGATAGGCGGTGGAGGCTCCTGCCAGCACTTCCAAAAGGAAGTACTTAAGGCTGCTTTTAGCTACGAGCAGGCCCCTGCGAACGGAGAGCAAGATGAAAGGAGGAAAAGCTATTCTGCCAATACACTCACTTTTCTTCCGCAGGGAATATGAGTAGGAACTTAGATCCGGCCGTATTACGTGTAGTAGAGGAGGCAGGGAATTCTTCTCACTTCAAACTTTGAATGTCTACAACTTGTGACTAGTTAGACTAGTAATATTAATAATAACGTATTGCTAATGAGAGCTTAACGTGGCTGTGACTGTGGACACAAGTTCCATCATATATGTAAAACTGTTTTTGATATAAGCAGTTTTATGCAAAGCCATGCATGCTGAAAGTTCATGGCTTACTACAGCCATGTTTTATCTCACATTTCTGTATAAAAGTTTAAAATGGAGATACCAAGCAACAAATAAGAAAGTTTTATGTCATTTCATTAAATGGATTTGGAGAGGATGGGAAATAGTGAATAATCCAGTGTGGTTGACTTTTGGATTGTTGAAGCAAAAATCATTTTTCCGTGAGGAAATGGATCTTGTGATATTTGGTTTGCGTTTTTTGATCAAATACATCAAAAGTTTAGATTGTTTTAATCACAGTGATTGTCAGGTTTGATCGGTAGTCATTTGGAGTGACCCTCTGTCAGTGCACAAAGCTTCATAAAACCGACCAGGCGTTTTTTTGAAATCCTGGTGAGCTACTAATAATAAAATACAGTAAGGCACCTATACATTTTCTGTGCCTGGTTCTTAATAATAACGGTAATATTATGAATTGTTATGAATTAATATGAATTGATAATTAATACTTACTCTCAAGGTCCCCAAATCCTTCTTCATACTTTTCCCAAGTCTGGTCAAAATCCACAGAGCCGTCCTGTCTGCGCTGGATGACTGTAGATGCTCCTTCTGCAGGCAGTAAGGATGAGGTGTTCACATTGATTTAGGGACCCCCACTAGATTAGACTCTCAGATAATGTCCAAATACTGTGGAGGAAGGCTGTCCCTATCCCTCTTTGCTCTACTCATCTCTGTGTCGGTAAAGTGCAAAAGATTATGAATGAATTATGAAAATGTAGCCTAGCTTGTTAATTGATTTTCTAGCTGTAAAACGTAGCCTACATAATGCATTACTTATACAGAGTAACTGGTCTGACTGATTTATAAAGCAGATCAAATTCCTGGTTAACAGCCTGATTTACAGTGGCTGGCAGTATTTTCTGTTTTCATACTGTGAAATCTTACACGATAGCTTGAGAAATATTGAGTTGAGTGTTTCTAAATGTCCCACCTGCAGTAAATTCACAGTACACGTTGAAAGGCTTGGACTGATTTGGCTTGATGGGGTATATTCCACTGTTTCTCTCTCCTTTGTTGAAAATTTCATTGCAGTCAATAGGAAGACCTGTAAATTCAGTCATATCATCACCATAAATTTAATGTTGGAATGCAGTTAAAACAGTATCTGAGATATCTGTAGTGCTGTTTATGTCATTACCATTTGTAACAATGCTGGCACTTGTTGAATTATTTGTTAGGTATTGAAAAATGTTAGGTGCCTCTAGGTTTGAATCTTCTTTTTGTTCAGTAGTGTCTTGGAATGAAGCAAAGTTCAGCTGAAAATTAAGGGGGAAAAAATCAGTGTCAGTCTGTCGGTTGGAAAACAATTTAAAATATCTCGCTTTAGCACTCAACGAAGCGAGCACAGTCATATTCCCTGTATAGCTGAGTGAGATTCACAGTAGTTTTCTGGACCATGGCTGCTGTTCAACTTTCCATTGAGAAGTGTGAATAGGAGGTGCTGTACCTTGTCTTCCAAGCTCTTGATCTTGTTCTTATGGTAGTTGAGCTGTTCATGCTGCTCCCTAACCGCCTTCAGCAGATCTGTGATGCTCCTCTCCTGGGTGATGATCACTTCCTGGGGGCCACAGGTGCATTAGATCATCTCCAAACCTGAGGCTCATGACTAACAGCGCTTTTATAGAGGGAAATAATTAATCGCCATTGCTCAGTCAGCCGTGCTTGTTCTACGATGTTGAATACATCTGAATGCTGTCTAATGCGCTGTGGTTACTGACAGGTTTAAAACTGCAAAGGCATTTGATGAGAAAGTGTAAAGTGCTGACGAGCAATGATGGCGCGGAATGAATGTGTGGCTGCCTCACATTCATTTCGCAGCTTTCAGGAAACGGGCTGCTGTGAGGAGCAGCGGTGAGCCTCGATGAGTGGTTCGGCAGTTTCATTTGTAAGTGTGTGATCGGCGCGCCTCACCTTGAGAGTGGAGATCTCGGACAGCTGCTCTTTAGAGAGCAGGCTCTCGGATAGTCCGCTCAGCCTCTCCTCCAGCCCCCACACCTTGCTCTGCAGCTGACTGCGCTCCTGCATGATGCTGTTGATCTTGGTGTTGATCTCCAGCGACAGGTTCTTGATCTCCTCGTTGTTGTTCTTGAGGTAGCTGGTGGTCTTCTTCAGCTCCTCCTCGCTCTCCTTGATCTCGCTGGTGACCACGGACAGCTGGTAGAAGGACCGGTCGAAAATGTTGAGCTTCTGGAATATGTCGTTGATCTGGCCCTTGGTCTTGTGGACGAACTCTCTCAAGCTTTGCCCCAGCTGCAGCAGCCCGTTGGCCAGGAGACGCACGTCGTCCAGCATGGCAAAGCGAGACTTGGTGCTCGTTGGTTCCTCGGCAACGGTCAGCTCTTCCTCCTCGACATTCTTTCCGGGGAAAGCGCAAGTCAAGGCAGTTAGCAGCAGCGTCAGCAGACAGACCAGCCTCATCTTTGGAACTATCCTCACCGCCAGATCTGTGGCACGCTGGAGTCTCGGTGTCTTTCTGTTGACAAAGGCATCGGAGCAGCCAGAGAATCTCCTCTATATACTGCTGTGGGGGGGGGTGGAGGGTGGGGAAGAAGTTTATCATTAAGCTAGTTTTTCTCGAACTGAAGTGCCTTCTGAAATCTCTCGGGAGCTTCCACTAGAGCAAACGGGTCTCAAAACTGTGCAAACGGAATCCTACCCCTCACCCCCCTGCTTTCAACAAGATGGATTTCAATTTTGCTGACTAGTTTGGGATATGTTAGGAGTTTATTGCTGATTGTCTAGGTGATTGATGATAATGTTTATGTGGTAGCCTGAAGTGAAGCTAACCTTTATGCAGCAGCTCAGCTGGCGCACCTGCCAAACCATCTACGTTGTATGCAGGGTCATTTATTTGAATGGCTTAAGTAGACCACATCATGGGTAGTTTGCAGTGCATAAAGCATTGCTGATGTTTCCTGCATTATATAAATGAGCTGATGTAAACCTGGAATAGTCATTTCAGCTCATGCTTTCCTGGTTAGTTGTCAGGGTATTTCTAAAGACCTCTTGGCATAAACAGAGGTTTGTTTTGAATGTGAGTTCAGCTGACTTTTTTTTTTTGTGCACCCTTTAATCTGTATCTCCGACTGTTTGTCTGTGCCATAGAGAGGTCACTGAGAATAAAATAATACAAGACATTAATTCTGTGGTCAAAGAGTCAATTTGCTGTTGGGGTTGTTGTCCTTCTGCACAGTGTTGCTGTGAAACCAGATCACTTGATCTGTAAATTCTGTTCTGCTTTTAATTTATTTATTTGGAATTAGAGTGCAAGAAAAAGGTCACACGTATGCAGGGAAAATAAGCATGCGATTCGCTGAGTTATGTTAGTTCAGGTGCAGATGTTTACTGTTAAGTATTTGCATGACTAATAAATAAATAAAAACACTCACACCACGACTATGAAACATGCTGGTAAAGAAAACTCTTAAACTCTGTGTCTTATGTTTGCTTTGATGTTGGACTCAGAGACTGACTGTGACCGACACTATACAGATAGCAATGCGCAGCTGTAACGCTGCTGGCCACAGATTTCGTCAAATTCTTCATCAACTGCCCCTGGGTTGACCGCTTCATCTCTCTGGAGTCCATCACACCATCCCTCCTCCCTCAGCTACTTATATTTTTGACTTCCTTCTTGGTTTCACGGTTTAATTTCTGTCCGATATAATCCTTTACTTCACATATTTGCCATGTGCAATGTATGTGTTTCGTCAATTTTTTCACATTCATTTTAAATGAAGAAACCAGAACTTAGACATTGTTTTTCTGTTATTCGTGTGGACAGTCCCTTAGAAACTCCAATCCACAGTGCTTTAAGTTTTGTGAAAACTGGGCTTCCTGTAAATTCATGCTAGTCCATGTGGAAGGAACTATAAATTTTGTTTAGAAAGGTATAGATAAGTTGGTAAAACTGTGACTCAGAAGGGTCGGCGCAGGACAGGCGTAGGCATTTCCTGGCCTTGCACAAACCCATGGGCGTTTGGAGCACAGGGGCACAGCTCTATGTCAAACTCACCAGCACACCAGCCAAGGAAATACTGCATAAAAATAACACTATGAGCATGACGTCTCCACCTTAGACTAGTGTCTCTGGACTGTCAGAATCATCAACTGTCTACATTTTTTTTTGGTGTTTTTAATACATTTTTTTCAATTGACAAATTTGGTTGTAAAATCAATGTAGCTTGTTGAAGTTTCGCCCCATGTCAGGCAAGGCTGGTATGTGATTGACATCACCATGTTAGAAAAAAGGCCCTAAATACTGCTAGGAAAGTGTCTGTTCTTGTTCCAATTCTGAGCAATAAGTAATTGTAAATGTTCCACAAATGACTTGCTGTATACCCAAATTCAATAACTTCCATGAGCGCAGTTGAGACCCAAAACCCTGCCATGTGGTCTACTGTTAAATGTCAATATGGAGAAGAATGTGTTTGCTTCAATCCCTGTCTGTGGACACAGTAAATAGAGTCCTGTCTCAGTTTAAACAGTAGCTTCCACTATCTCTTGTTGGCAGAGGCCGACCTGAAATTTTGAAATGCAGCCCTTAGTACCTCACACCTATTCATTAACTCTACACCAGGGCCACTGCAGCCAATGGGCATTGCCTGTAGAAGTCTGATGAGATTAACAGACCAATTGGAATACAACTGCAATTTACAAAGTGCTGATGTAAGAACGGAGAGTTGTTTCATTGAGACAGCAGTACCCTATGCAGCCAGGGAGTAGGTTCTACATTCCTACAGCACAGGAATATTATGTTATATTTGTATAACATCATTAATGTTACAAACAAGCAAGCAAGCCAGGGAGTGATGCAGCTCTGCGTGGTTCCTGGCTTTACGAGTTTGAGTGCAATCCCAACTCTTTCCTGCAGTTGCTGGTGCTGTGGTGGTTCCTCATGGGAGTGGTTTGCTTCCGTGTGCCGTCTCTGGCATCTCCGGCTGGCAGCAGTTTGTACCGCACTGTATCCCAGAAACCTTTCACTCCCCGCGTGCCCACGCATGGCCGAGAGCCTTCTCTACAGCCACACGCACTCAATGGGTGTACCTCGCTGGAATAATGCCTTGATTCAGGCCACTTGCTTCTTCATGCTTTGTGCTACAGGATGACGCCTTCATAGTTTACAAGATGACTGACTTTTTTCATGCGTCCGCTTTTCAAAGACTTCACGTTAAGCAATCACATTGTTAATATTTATCGTCGGCCAATCAAAATACAGGAAATGTATTATGTCAGATGTTATTTGTGTAAAATTATGCAAAACAACACGCGAAGGTTTGTCTAAACGTGGGAAAGCAGAGGGTTCTTACACAATTTGATTGATGCTTTTGGTAGCAACGTTTGTTAGGATGACAGCTGTAGCTTGTTTGGTGATTGGGAGGATGGAAGACTTAAACTGGTAATAGGGTGTAACAAATCAATCTGGACAAATACAGATAGATTTGTAGTATGTAGTGGTCTAGGCTTTTCAGTAATTTTCGGTTAAATATACGTTTCCTTCATTATTGTCTGAAAATAATTTGCAAATTGAGTAGGCTATATACTGGAATATACTGGAAATTGAGTAAAACAAAGTGTGGTCTCTATGCTAAAGTACACCTTATTTACTTTGCTGACGCTGTCACATTTTTACAGGTGAGATTTTACCTCTCGTATTATGTTCAATGAGAAAAGCTAGGTTTACTCTAAATAAAGGGAGTTAAACTAACATACAAGTTTACATTCTGTCCAGGACTGAAGTGTGCAACCTTCATATGCAAAGTTCAGAGACCTAGCCATTGCACCACACAGGTAAATATTACATGCTGCCATTGCCTCTTGCACTGATGCGGTCGGCTAATTTTACTGAAAGTTTTGTCCTGACAGACTTCATCCAAATCTGTCATACCCATATAAGATCAAATGCAGAACTTGTCAAAAGAATACATTGTGCGTTATCACATTATCAGGTAGTCCTTCTCCATTCACAATCAGAATTCTGCGACTAAATGTTCTGATTTGTTAACGTGGTCCTGGCTGCATTGTAGTCACTCAGGCGTATGGTTATGATAGTGAAACTCGTCCCAGGACACTGGTCGTGTGTAACCCAGAGAGCACTGGGATGACGTACTACGTGCTTGTTTAAGATTTCAGGCCAACAGTCCATTTTGTTCCGTCTGGGGCAGTGGGGCATTTTATTGACATGACCAGCCCCCTGCTGCTATCTTTTTTGCTCAGTTCATTCACTGTACTAACCCCAGTGGTGCCCCATAGTGCCATAGAACTTTGGTGTAAAATGTATTGCACATCCGTGATTAGTGATCCGTGTATAAAAATTGAGGCGCAAAGTTTTGCTTTCTGAATGACAGACTGGCCAAACTTTTGAAAAGGAATTGCATAGATTTAACCCTTTATTTTGGCTTGGTTGTTAACATCAATTTGTCTTGATTGTGCTTTCAGAAACCTGCTGTATGTGAACCCTCAAAGCCTAAACTTTGCCAACCGCCAAGGTTCAGCCCGCAACATCACCGTAAAAGTACAGTTCATGAACGGGGAAGATCCCAGCAATGCCATGCCGGTAAGCCACAACAGTACACAGAGGCACATGCATGCTTACGCGCACATAAACACTATCCATGCATATACTGTAGCAGCATTATGTATTCAAATACAGTGATTGACAATCTTGAAATGGAACCATATATACCTACAGTATATTCACTATCTTTGCTGTTTCTGCTTCTGCTTCTTTAGATCATACTCAAAGAAAATGCAAACTGTCACTGTTTAACGCACATTGAGGGGGGAGGACCTGTAATGAGGCAGATTCATTTATTGGCAATGAACGATGTGCCATACTTTTTTCTAATTTTGTCTTGTTCAGGTGATCTTTGGCAAATCCAGCTGTGCTGAGTATGCCAAGGAAGCGTACACTGCATTGGTGTATCATAACAGGTGAGATCCTGCCATTCTATGGAAAAGTCACAGGGTCAAACACCATCACTTGCACATTGTTTCCCGAACTGTTTACTGGTGCATTTTGAACCTCTTTGAAGATATGTGTTTTTATATTATTTTGTTTATTTTTTTGGTGTACTTTTTTTGCTTTTGTCAGCAGGTTCTTTTCACTGGGCTAGAGTAATTTTATCATTTTGAATTTAGCAACCTCTGTGACTCTGGTGGTCACTAAAGTTCATTTTCACACCCAGTTATCAAGAGTTCCATTTGAAACAAAGCTATTATTAGAAGCACATCCAGTGCTTTTTTTTTTTTTGGAAGATAATCCAGCGGTAGCATATTTTGAGGAAAGAAGATTGGCAACAAAGAAAATCAACAATGTCATCTGACACTGTAACATTGAGCAACATATCAAACCAAATTTGTATTTTAGGCGCTTGTGGTTTAGCATTCAACAATTTCCTGGGCGTGTGTCATCACATTTGGAAACATGGCAGGATTGTCGCACCCAACTCTACTAGTGAAAAATAGCATATAGAGGAGTGTTTACAGAATGCAAACGCATTGAATCGATATTGCTACTAAAACGCAGTCCTGAAAAGGTGTCAAATATGGTATTTTTTAGTGTGAAATATTAAGGAAGGTCATTTTAACATATTTTCAATCCTATGTAGCAAATCTAAATATAAAGTTGTGAACAATCTGGGTGGCCTTTGCAGTCCTATTAAATTTGAAGTTCATGTAAAAAAACAAAAACTAAACAGGAGCAAAAAACAAATCGTGAAACTATCTTTTTCTACTCCTGAAATATTCTGCTTTTTAAGTACCTTTATCCATACAGAAGTTGGCCTTGGTCTAGATTTGTGTCTGTGGATCTATTTGCAGGGTTGATGACACTCGTTGTACCGCCCTCCTCATTGCGGGACTTCTACATGATTGCGTGCAGTCTTTAGCTAAGCAAACCAAAGGCTAATTCCCTTTGGGCAGGTGCAGCTTGAGGCACGCTACTCACCAGATACACACGCTTTGATATTACTCCATCACTGCCCCTGGGTCATAGTCCTGCTCTCCCAGTCAGTGGATAATACATTTATTTTTATCATAGTGCATTATTTTTGATTTGTGGCTGCCATTATTTGTAATTCCAAAAGGGCTCAGGTCACATCCATAAGGTCAGTTCTTCAAGGTCAGCTGTGGTTGGCTGTTACAATTAAAGAGCATTTTCTCACGTATCTTATGGTATTGGTTGCACTCTTTGGTTCATTCAAGTGTTGAAAATATCAGTATGGTCTGTTCTGTTCTGTCATTTCTGAATACAGTCCACAACCTTTATATACACTGCCATTTTATATAATTGCTACCCACTGACTTTAACCTTGGCAAAGCCCAAATTTCATCAGGCACCAAGGCCAAATGAGAAGGCAGTACAACCAAAATCATCATATGAAGGTCAAATAGCACATTGTAAAAGTCCTTGTCCCATTCTTACAATCAATCAGTCACAAGAGAAAGGAGCGTACAAATGTAAATCTGTTTAATACAAATCTGTTTATACCATAAGACAAAAATATGGCAGTTTTTTAAGTTATCAGGTTGTATGTGGATGGGTGTATCTGGATATACAAATTCTTACTAATGTCATATTATACACATATACTGTATATTTTATTTATGCTATAATATACTATTTATACTATGAATTTATCTATTTATATTCCTATTTATATTTCTGTATTGGTGTCCCTGCTATGATATTGTTGCTGACATTTGTTTAACATTTATTTAAACTAAAATTAAAATATGGCAGTTAAACTATAAGTTCAAAGTGAAACAGTTTAATTATGGTCTGCAGCCCCACAAGTATAATTTCAAATGTTGCATGGAAGTACATCTTTAAAATGTATTTATTTTCATTCACACGGGTAGAAATAATGTTTTGTTTGTCAATAATGGCCACCTTTCATGAAATTCGCCCCCTGGTTTTTACCTGAGTCAGCCCGTGGTCTAAGTAAGGCACAAGTTTTCTAGATTATTATTGATGAACATGAGGTTATTTCTGCCTGAGCCGGTTCCTGGTTAGAGTAGAATCAGATGCGCTCGTCCATCGTAGGGCAGCTGTCCCCAGTCTGTCTCAGGCAGTCACTGCATGTTCAGAGAGAAGAGCTTATCTCCTGATCACGGGAAAACAACGTTGTTATGTTGGGATCACAAGATAAGCTGTGATCTCGAGGTAACTTGATCAAAAAAATATGGCACAGCCTCTATGGACTTCTGTAAAGGCTGCTGTTGAACAGCAAAAGTATAACATGAAGTGAAACATTCAATAACTTTATGCTAGAGACAGAAGCTTTTTAAAAAATTATTTATATATTTATTTATTTATTTTTTTACCTCATCCTGAGGGCATCGTGCCATACGGATTATATGGAGAGACACAAATGGCTAGCATTGTAATTTGAGCTGTAGTCAGGAGGGTGACTGTATTATTTTTTTTTCTGGGAAATATATATATAATTTTTTATAAAATTTTTTTGGCAGTATTGCCAGCATATTGACTTTGAATGCTGTTTAGACAAGTCCTTCAACTCCAATGATGTCATTTTATAAATATCACTCACTGCAGTTTAGAAATATATAAATAGCCCATTAACAGTAACCCATTAATTTCAGGTCACCTGACTTCCATGATGAGGTAAAAATCAAGCTTCCAGCATCGCTGACGGATCACCACCACATCCTCTTCACGTTTTACCACGTCAGCTGCCAACAGAAGCAGAACACGCCCTTGGAGACGCCCGTCGGATACACGGTAACGTCCTTCGATGCCGCCTCTCAATCCAGCTGGCCCAAAGAGGGTGACCCGGGGTTCACAAAAATGCACCTCAGTGTCTCTGATTGTACTTAAATGTCTGGACGGGGGGAGATCTCCTTGCCTTTAGGGTGCTGTGCCCTGCTGGGGAGTCTGTGCCCTGAGTGTGTGTTTCTGACTCCTCCTCGCAGTGGATCCCCATGCTGCAGAACGGCCGCCTGAGGACGGGACACTTCTGCCTGCCCGTGTCTCTGGAGAAACCTCCCCAGTCCTACTCAGTCCTCTCCCCTGACGTAAGGCCTGGCGTTCACACACATGGGTTCAGTGCTAAATCGACTTCCGCAGGGTACATTTAAATCTGAGTACATGGTACATGAGTACATGAGAGTACATTTGATCCCTGTGGGGTACACACAAACACTGTTAACACTGCATGCTACTATGTAGCTGAGTTTGGAGGGGAAAAAATGCCTAGCTGAACTTCTCACTGTATCTCAACTTCTCATTTTTGTACCCATGTATCCAAAGCATGCTCGATTGGTCAAACTCATAAGTACTGCATTAGTTGCACAAGTGCTTATGTTCATATTTTTTCCTTTGTGTTGTAGGTTCCTCTTCCTGGAATGAAGTGGGTGGATAACCATAGAGGGGTATTCAATGTGGAAGTAGTGTCAGTTTCAACACTTCACACACAGGTAGCTAATCACCAGCACTGTTTTGAACCACATGGAGCAAATATAATATACATAGACATGAAACAATAACTTTTGTGTGTGCAGGAATGATGATGCTCTTTGTCTCTCTTTCTTTGAACATTAAGACACATGGTCTATGCTGGTCAATGGGCGGCAGTGTAGTGTAATGGGTAAGGAGTTGGTCCTAGGTCGCAAGTTTGATTCCCCGGTGTAGGACACTGCCGTTGTACCCTGTACTTAACCTGCATTGCTTCAGTATATATCCAGCTGTATAATTGGATAGAATGTAAATGCTGTGTAAACAGTTGTGAAAGTCGCTCTGGATAAGAGCGTCTGCTAAATGCCTATAGTGTGAAGCACGTGCATTGCACACAGGGATGGCGGAGTTTAGGACCTGGGGGGAAGGGTTGCCGTTTTGGCGTGTGGCAGGGAGCGTGCTTTTGTTTGCAGGATGAGGTGGCTGACTGAATCAAGGAGCGGGAGGCTGACTGTACCCTGTGAACCACGCCGTGGGGCAGCTCCCGGCCCCGCCGCAGTGAACCTGCATGTCTGGGCTCAGTGGAAATGGCAACAGAGGGGAGGCTGATCGAATCTCCCCGCTGGTTGTTGATCAGTTGATCTGTGACTGAAATTAGAACCAGGTTTTAAATGGCTGCCCTGAGTTAGGTTTTCTCTATTTGGTGCTTTTTGTCCATGTTGAGTCTGTCTTCTCATGAGTTGATCAGAAGTGATGCATTTTTAACTTGCTGTCATTTACCCCAACTGAGTTGAGTCTTCCTTTCGTAGTTTCCTTTTGATTCACATGTGTCTGTCCTTTCTTCTCTCTCATGGGCTGTGTCAGGACCAGTACCTGGATAAGTTCTTTGCCCTGGTCCACGCGCTGGACGAGCACATGTTCCCCGTGCGCATCGGGGACATGCGCATCATGGAGAACAACCTGGAGACGGAGCTCAAGGCCAGCATCGCCGCCCTCAGCTCCTCCCAGCTGGAGCCCATCGTGCGCTTCCTGCACCTGCTGCTGGACAAGCTGGTGCTGCTGGTGGTGCGGCCGCCTGTCATCGCAGGACAGATAGGTACTGCCTCACTTAAGGGCATGTCTCCAGCGGTGTGTGTGTGATGCCCCCTCTCTGATGGTGTGCGTGTGCGTGTGTGTGTGTGTGTGTGATGTCTCCTCTCCAGCGGTGTGTGTGTGATGTCCCTTCTCTGGCAGTGTGTGTGTGTGTGTGATTTACCCTCTCTGGCAGTGCGTGTGTGATGTCTCCTCTCTGGCAGTGTGTGTGTGTGTGTGTGTGATTTGCCCTCTCTGATGGTGTGCGTGTGTGTGTGTGTGATGTCTCCTCTCCAGCGGTGTGTGTGTGATGTCCCCTCTCTGGCAGTGCGTGTGTGATGTCTCCTCTCTGGCAGTGTGTGTGTGTGTGTGTGTATGTGTGTGTGTGTGATTTGCCCTCTCTGGCGGTGTGTGTGTGATGTCCCCTCTCTGATGGTGTGCGTGTGTGTGTGTGTGATGTCTCCTCTCAGGTGTGTGTGGATGCCCCCTCTCTGATGGTGTGCGTGTGTGTGTGTGTGTGATGTCTCCTCTCTGGTGGTGTGTGTGTGTGATGTCCCCTCTCTGATGGTGTGCGTGTGTGTGTGTGATGTCTCCTCTCCAGCGGTGTGTGTGTGATGCCCCCTCTCTGATGGTGTGCGTGTGTGTGTGTGATGTCTCCTCTCCAGCGGTGTGTGTGTGATGCCCCCTCTCTGATGGTGTGCGTGTGTGTGTGTGATGTCCCTCTCAGCGGTGTGTGTGTGATGCCCCTCTCTGATGGTGTGCTGTGTGTGTGTGATGTCTCCTCTCCAGCGGTGTGTGTGTGATGCCCCCTCTCTGATGGTGTGTGTGTGTGTGTGTGTGTGTGTGTGTGTGTGTGTGTGTGTGTGATTTGCCCTCTCTGGCGGTGTGTGTGTGATGTCTCCTCTCTGGCGGTGTATGTGTGTGATGTCCCTTCTCTGATGGTGTGTGTGTGTGTGTGTGATTTGCCCTCTCTGGCGGCGTGTGTGTGATGTCCCCTCTTTGGCAGTGTGTGTGTGATGTCCCCTCTTTGGCAGTGTGTGTGATGTCCCCTCTTTGGCAGTGTGTGTGATGTCCCCTCTCTGGCAGTGTGTATGTGATGTCCCCTCTCTGACAGTGTGTGTGTGATGTCCCCTCTTTGGCAGTGTGTGTGTGATGTCCCCTCTTTGGCAGTGTGTGTGTGTGTGTGTGATGTCCCCTCTTTGGCAGTGTGTGTGTGATGTCCCCTCTTTGGCAGTGTGTGTGTGATGTCCCCTCTTTGGCAGTGTGTGTGATGTCCCCTCTCTGACAGTGTGTGTGTGATGTCCCCTCTTTGGCAGTGTGTGTGTGATGTCCCCTCTTTGGCAGTGTGTGTGATGTCCCCTCTTTGGCAGTGTGTGTGATGTCCCCTCTCTGACAGTGTGTGTGTGATGTCCCCTCTTTGGCAGTGTGTGTGTGATGCCCCCTCTCTGGCAGTGTGTATGTGTGTGTGTGTGTGTGTGTGTGTGTGTGTGTGATTTGCCCTCTCTGGCAGTGTGTGTGTGATGTCCCCTCTCTGGCAGTGTGTGTGTGATGTCCCCTCTTTGGCAGTGTGTGTGTGATGCCCCCTCTCTGGCAGTGTGTGTGTGTGTGTGTGTGTGTGTGTGTGTGTGTGTGATGTCCCCTCTTTGGCAGTGTGTGTGTGATGCCCCATCTCCCTTTCTTTAAGCCTTTTTTTATTGTTTCAATTGAAGTGGTTGAGGATCTAGTCTAGTTACCATTTTCAGTCTTTCTGTAAATAATGTGTGACACTCAGCTTGTGGTTTACATGTCTTTCTCCATTCTCTGGTTTAATTTTTTTGTATTTTCTAATGTGTGTGTGTTTTGTGTCTGATTCCAGTGAATCTCGGCCAGGCCTCCTTTGAAGTGATGGCTTCCATTGTGAACCGCCTCCACAAGTATCTTGATAGCAGTCAAGATCAACACGGGCGCAACTGCCTACTGTCTTCCTACATCTATTATGTCTTCCGCTTGCCAAATATGGACCCCAACTCCCCATCACCGGGTGAGCACTGGCTATGCCACTTTTAAATAAGTCATTTAAAGATTGAAAAATGCTCTTAAGTGTTTTTTGATGTTGGCCATTCACTCAGTTTGCATGATACCTGTGCGTAATTCACCAACTTGCAGGCGGGTTTGTTGATTATTTTCATTGTGTGAGAATTTTACTTGATTTATGCAGTTTTAAAATGCAAATATGATGTTCAAAACAGGAATAAAAAGGAGCATACTGTATGGTACCGCATAAATGTGCTTTACTATTGTATGTATAGCATGGAGAATACCATTGCCATATTTCATAATAATACATTTGAAATTTGTGTGGAATAAATTATAGAACTTATAACTCAGAAAGTAAAAATTTGTGCAGAAAAATGGAAAAATAGACATAATCTGATATAATGTTGTCTTCCATATATGTGATGAAAGTGTGTGCAGCTTGCCTGTGAAGAGTAGAGTAGATATTGCGGGTGTTGACTCCTCACTGCCCTGTTGGCTGTGTGTGTAACACTGTGCATTGAGCCACCCAGGAGTGACGCAGTCGTGCTGTGAAATGACCCCCCCGCTGTTCTGGTTGTGTGTGCCAGGCCCGGGAGGGCTGGGCGGGTCGGTCCACTACGCCACGATGGCGCGGTCCGCTGTCAGGCCTGCCAGCCTCAACCTCAACCGCTCCCGGAGCCTCAGCAACAGCAACCCGGACATCTCCGGGACGCCCACGTCCCCCGACGACGAGGTCAGGTCCATCATCGGAAGCAAGGTGAGCCGCCCCGGTCTGAACGGCCGCAGCCTGTCCTCAGGAGCGCGCTCAGTGAAGCGCCGGAGGCCTTACCGCTCGGTAGTCAACGTTAGCAAACCGGGTTTTTTATCTGAACATTTTAAACAGCATTTCAAGCTGAAATGAACAGATCCGACAATTCCCTTTACATTAAAAAATGTTGCATTTTTTGTTTACGTTCGTTAAAGCTGAATTTCTTCCCAAGAATTGGCGAAAGTGGAGAATTTTTTGCTCTAAAAAAAAAAACCGGCCTTCAGCAAGTCAGATTTCCTGAATTGTTTCATAATGAGAGTAAAAACTAGTATTTGCTGAGAATCACTGCTAAACTGCGTGGCTTCATGCCCTGGACTGAATGTAAAATGACACACAGTGAACTCTTCACCATGTTGTTCTGTCCATCTATGGCTGGCAAACATCAGCTGGAACATCTTATCTATAGAACTCCTGCATCAGTCTATACGAAAATACGCTTTGCTAAAATATGTTGGTATGGAAACAAAATACAAAAAATACTCATCCTTTTCTGTGAAATATGCAAGCTCACATAAATGTGGTGCATAATCGCTTGCACGATCAGAAAACTGAAAAGGGTGTTTTTTTTTTCTTCTTTTTTCCCTGTCTGGTGGATTGGATCCAGGCCTTCCCAGCCCTAGCCCTCAGGGGGCCTGAGTGTTCAGTGGTTTTTAGTTCCACCCAAGCACCTAACCACCTAACGTAGCTAATGGCTGAAAGCGTGCTCTCGTTTCTGTTTATGTGACTGTAAATGAGTGCTAGCGTACTAGCATGCTAGCGTTGCTGGAGCACAGACTGTACAGGGCCCAGGCCCGGCAGCCCTGATCTGACGCTCAGAACATTCTACCTCTCTCTAATGCACCAAGCAGCTCAAGTGAGCGGCGGCCATGGCTGTGGTGGAGTCCCTCTTGCCGCAGTGTACTTTCTCCTCCTTCCTTTAACCCTGAGACTGTTTAATTCCTGCTTAAGTACTATAGAGCTAAAGCTTAACTCTCATCTGACAGAGGGGGGCCTTCTCCCCCTTACCCCCTGCCAGACTGGCATTCCTGGAAGTTGCTGTTTTGGAATGAGGTTCTTCCTTTGTGGCATTTAAAAAATGATTATATAACCAACTAACATTTGTCCCCTGCTGACTGGTCTTGACCTTTAACCTTTCGCTGTTCCCTTCCTTGTGCTGTGCGCAACCCGCCGGTCCGCCCCCCCCTCCCGACAGGGCTTAGACCGCTCCAACTCCTGGGTAAACACGATGGGGTGCAAGAGCGCCCCCTGGGGATCCAGCCCCGGCTCCGCCTCTGACCCCCTGCAGGTGGTGCCCCCTATAAAACCCCTCACCTTCCAATCTCCTCCCCTCCCCTACCCCCCACCCCCCCACCCCGATCACTCGAACCTTCCCCGCACCTCTCTCCCCCACACAGGAGCTGAAGTCTCCTTGACCCCTTAACCGCCTTCCACTGTAGAATTTAGTCTTCCTCCTCAGAGCGTTCCCTCAGCCTCTCGGGGGGGGGGGGGCAGAGACGGCCACCCCTCCCGCGGCCCTCTCGGCAGCGCGCCGCTCGTCAGTTCCGTGTCTCCGTGGAAACGGCTGCGGAGGGCAGTGGTGACGAGGCGTTTGGAGTGGGAGGGGAAGGGCGGCGGTTTGATGAGCGGGTGTGGCCTTGCATGGCTGTCACACGGCCCCCGAAGAGTCAGCTACATTCCCTCCCCCCCCACTCATCCCGCTCAGTTTGGGCGGGAGTTTAAGTCGCCCCCCCCACCCCCCCGCCCCGCCCCGCCTGCACGCGTCGCAGCCGGCCTGCAGCCGGGGCGTGGCCTTTCGCCCCCACGTAGGCGGTTCAGAGGTTAATCCATTGTCATCTGTTCTCCTCTGTCCCCATCGTTTCCCTTTGTCCTTTGGTTTCGTCCCCGTCACGACCCCCCCCTCTCTCCCCCCCTTGCTAAAAGCCCGTCGTCATCGCCATTTAAACCCATGCACGGCTTCCCTCACTAACACCATTCACAGGTATGCTTGTGTGCACGATGGGATGCTGCATGTGTATGTGTGTGTGTGCGTGTGCGTGCGTTCCCCTGTCTGGGCATGCTGGTGAAACGGCGCCCTCCTCTGGGCTGTCCCCGGCACTGCCTGGGAGCGAGTGTGGCCTGTCTGTGTCCGTGTCGTGGGGTTGTGGAGTCCTTGCTCTTGTGCGTGCTCGTAGCTGTGCAGTTGTGGTGTGGTTGCGCTTGTGGGCTGTCCTTTAATCATTTTGAGTTCGTGGTTTTGCTGCAGTTCGGTCTTTTGCCTTTGTTTGGTGGGGCTGTGTCTAGATGTTGTCCTTGTGGTCATCGGGGATGAACCTGAAAGAGCAGTAATGTCTACTGTGTTGTTTTCTTTTGTATTTGGCTGGCCCGGAATTACTACATTATGAATTTAGTTCCTGAAGGCTCTCATTTAGATGCAATAAGGGGGATGGATGTGCTTCGAGAGATGCTTGATTTGTTTAGCAGTGTAGGATAATATTTAGGGGCTTTAGTGGTCAGTCTTCACGTTTGTTTTAAGTGGCAAAGACAGGAGGTAAATTGAAAAATCAATAATATTCTTTGCAGATTTAATGAATGAAGTAATGCTATAATTTGCTTCAGTTTATGCAAAGATAAAAATCTTTATTTTGACCCATCTTACTGACATTTGGAAAGAACAAACCTGGTCTTGTTTTTACCAGTTTTCAGCTCATGAGAGAAACCACCAGCAGCACAAGGTTTGTCATTTGTAATTAGTGGGTGGGTTTGTTGGTTTGATTTAATCAGGCTAATTAGATAGACCTTAGAGCCTAATGTGTTCCTGTGTGTGTGTGTGCACGCATAATATGTGGTTGGAAATGGATGTCCGTTTGCTAATCTAATTACATCTGGGTATGTAGGTGTCAGCAGGTAGGTGTTGAGTGTGTATGTTGAAGCTGGTTTGTGTGCCTATGTGTGAGTGAGAGTGTGTGTTAGTGAGAACATGCAGTGTGTGTGAGTGTGTGTGTGTGTGTCTGGCAGAAGGTGCAGCACACGCTCCAGTTTTCTCACTAATCTGTTGTCACCCTTCATTCATCTCCACTCATAGGCCATGGAGCGCAGTGGCAATCGCATGTCATCGCACACTGAGACCGCCAGTTTCTTGCAAACTTTAACAGGACGATTACCAACCAAAAAGGTAGAGCACTGCACAGGGGAGGGGCCAGCCTCCGCACACCACGCTTGTCTGTGTCTGTCTGTCTGTCTGTCTGTCTGTTTGAGTTTCAGTTACAGAGTAAATGCTGTACTCTTACTTTTTTTGGAATTTGATGTTGCGAATGAATGAAATGGAATGAATATGGTTTTTCAACTCACTTTGCACCTCTGCTTTGCCACCGGATATTCAGATTCAAATTTGAGTTTGGTGAAATAGTGGCTTTTTTCAGTGGTAATCTTGAATTGATTTGTTAATGACACTTCCTTTTACAGTACGTACATCAGTTTTTCAAGACTCCAGCCAGTGGATTATGAGATATACTTTCTATTTGCAAAGCTGACTGATATTTTAATGCGCTAAGTTGTCTGTTGCTTCTGAGTTTTTTGTTGCAGGAGATTCAGGATGGGATCTCATGCTATGTTTGTTTGTCCGTGTGTGTGTGTGTCCATGTGTGTTTGTGTGTCTGCCTGCCTGCGTGTGTCCTCGTGTGTGTGTCTCAGCTGTTCCATGAGGAGCTGGCCCTGCAGTGGGTTGTGAGCAGTGGCAGTGTCCGGGAGGGAGCCTTGCAGCAGGCTTGGTTCTTCTTCGAGCTCATGGTGAGATCATCGCAAAAGCACCTTCAGCCCTGTTCCTTTAAGAGGGCCTGCTCCCGCCCCTCTCTGACCTCAGACCACGCCTCCCTCCCTCCCCAGGTCAAGAGCATCATCCACCACCTCTACTTCACTGAGCGCCTGGAGTCTCCCAGGAAGAACCGCTTCCCCGAGCGCTTCATGGATGACATCACCGCCCTGGTCAGCACCATCGCCGGGGACATCGTCTCCAGGTTCCAGAAGGTAAGAGGGAGACTGTGCTGACCCAGACCGATCTGAGCAAAGCGCTCTGTGTCTGCGCTTTGACTCTGACCTTTGGCCCTTCCTCCCTCCACCTCTCCTCAGGACCTGGAGCTGGTGGAGAGGCTCAACACCAGCCTGGCCTTCTTCCTGAACGACCTGCTGTCCGTCATGGACAGGGGCTTCGTCTTCAGCCTGATCAAGACCTACTGGAAGCAGGTAGGAGGACGTCGCCGGGCTCCGGTGCGTGTGTGGCGTGCTGATGGCGACCGTAGCGGACGACTGCAGCTTTATGTGCCAGTCTTCCCCTCACCCGCAGGTGTCCACCAAGCTGTACGCGCTGCAGAACCCCACCCTGGAGTCGCTGCGGCTGGACTTCCTGCGCATCGTGTGCAGCCACGAGCACTACGTCACCCTCAACCTGCCCTGCAGCCTGCTCACGCCGCCCGCCTCGCCCTCGCCCTCCGTGTCCTCCGCCACATCGCAGGTGAGCTGGCGCGGCGTCCGGCCGGATAAACCAACAGCAGCGTGCCCTTCGCTTAACGCCAGCCTTCGGACAGCGTAATGGCTTTGACTGAGCTGTTCGTTCATGCGCTATTGCAGATGCCAGCGTCTTACAGGCTTAAAAGACCATATAGGAAAATGGTTCCCCTTATGACACGACCCATCATTATAATACAGTTTCTGCACAGTACATTATGATTATTAAACGTGTTCTGGATAACGACGCTGATAATTCCCGCTCCTTGCTCGAGCTGACCTGCGTGTTCTTCTCCAACGCTTGCAGAGCTCTGGCTTCTCCACGCACGTGCAGGACCAGAAGATCGCCAACATGTTTGAGCTGTCCGTGCCCTTCCGCGAGCAGCACTACCTGGCTGGGCTGGTGCTGACCGAGCTGGCCGTCATCCTGGACCCTGAGGCTGAGGGGTCAGTGCACCTGGGCGCTGGGCCTAGATCGGCTGAATGGTCTGTTTCTCCAAACGCTTTTAGACCATCTCCTCAGGCTTCCTTATATTCATATTGGACTTTATCCAGTAACAATGAGTTCACCCATGTCTTAGAACCACCCAAAACACCTTATTTCTATAATTCATCACCTCATCTCTCCACTGCCCTTAATTACATTTCCACATTGACTCGACAGCATAGTGTTAATGTTACAGAATGGCCTGAGCACGTTCTAGGCAGATTTTGACACGTGTCCGTAACCCTGTGCCTGGTTGGTTGTCTTCCCTGTGTAGGATGTTCGGTTTACACAAGAAGGTGATCAGCGTGGTGCACAACCTGCTGTCCAGCCATGACTCGGACCCCCGCTACGCCGACACGGAGGTGAAGGCCCGAGTCGCCATGCTCTACCTGCCCCTCATCGGCATCGTCATGGAGACCTTACCGCAGCTGCACGACTTCACAGGTGAAGCTCATTTCTGAGTGTGCCATAGTTTCAGTGACAAACAGATCAGTAAATAAACCCCTGTGTGTCCTCTGTAGCTTGATTACTGCAGTCAGTCCTAACTGCTGTCGTCCTCTCCCTAGAATCGCACAATCAGTGGGGTCGTCCGGGCGGGGCGGGGGGTGAAGAGCACGAGGGAGAAGGGAACAGCATCATCAGCCAGACTGTAGCCATGGCCATCGCTGGGACCCCTGTTCCCCAGATGTCCCGGCCCAGCAGCTTCCTGCTCAACCCACAGGTACCGTCCTGAGCTACGAGCCCACACACTGCCACCCTCACACTGTCCTGTTACAGTGCTGTAATGACTAGAAGGCACTAAGCCATGTCCTATCCAGAGGTTTTTATGATTAAAAGGCACTAATTTGTGCACTATTCTCTAAGTGTTTTGCTCCCTTTTTCTTTGAATTCATCCCATATTTTAGCATTTAGCAGGTGGTCTTATCCAGAGTAACTTACACAGCTTACATGCTTTTACATACAATCTCTTTGTACAGCTCAATATTCACTGAAGCAGTTTGAGCCAAACACCTCTCACTAGGGTGCAACAGCAGAGTCAGACCTTCAGCTGTGGAGTTCCAAGCCCAGCTAGCTTTCTCCCTGCTGTGTCTCAGGGTGTGTGCTCTCTGCTCCGCTCCTCCCCTCAGTCCACCCGGCAGCACGGCTCCTTCTCGGCCGAGTCCAGCCGCAGCCTGCTCATCTGCCTGCTGTGGGTGCTGAAGAACGCCGACGAGATGGTGCTGCAGAAGTGGTTCACCGACCTGTCCGTCTCGCAGCTCAACCGCCTGCTGGACATGCTCTACCTCTGCGTTTCCTGCTTCGAGTACAAGGTAAGGCCCGCCCACCGCGGCTCTTCAGCCCGGGCGCGGCCCACCACGGGGACCTCCTCACGTGGTCTTTAAAACCTGCTGAAGGAGGATTTCAGCCGTTCTTTTGTGTGGGATTTCTTCTGCTTGAAAGGACCGAGATAATTGGTTCTTTGCCCGTGAAGCGAACTGTTCTGTTCACGTCGCAGGGGAAGAAGGCCTTTGAGAGGATGAACAGCCTGACCTTCAAGAAGTCCAAAGACATGAAGGCCAAGCTGGAGGAGGCCATCCTGGGCAGCATCGGGGCGCGGCAGGAGATGGTGCGGCGGAGCCGCGGGCAGCTGGGTGGGTCCTCTCTCTCCGCGCGCGGGCCGCCAGGCCGCCTGGAGCTTCTGCTTCGCTTCATTACGCTCATCAGTCACGCTCGTCCCTCTCACTCACCCGTGTAACCCCTTTATCTCAGTCATTGGTCTCGCGCGTGTAAACATGGGAATGCTCGATGAAAACAGCACGCCGTTCAGTCTGTCTGGATTCTGCATTTACCTACAAGCTAGCGAATCTGCTACACCGTATGGAGCCTGGATTTGGGTCCTTCTGCTACCTGACGCGGTGAGCTGCCTCATCCATCTGCGCTCACTGGTCTCTCTCTCTCCCTCCCTCTCCCTCTCCCAGAGAGGAGCCCGTCAGGCAGCGCCTTCGGGAGCCAGGAGAACCTGCGCTGGAGGAAGGACATGACGCACTGGCGCCAGAACAGCGAAAAGATGGACAAGTATGCTCCTTTTCACACCCACGCACGCACGCACATGTGCATTCTCACACACGCGCACCCACACACATGCACACACACGTATGCACACGTGTGCACACACACACACACACACACACACGCTCCTTTTAGCTATAGGCAGTTTGACAGGTAGCAAATGACTCATGTGCTTAAATTAAAAAATTAGATTAAAAACTCCTTACCTGGACACTTCACAGGGACTGGCCCAAAATAATGAACACTGGAGCTCACGTTGCTCAGTCGTTGCAAGGAGTTTTTACTCTAGTTTGACCATCCTGGCTGTTGAGCACCTATCCAGTCCTCTCTTATTTAGCTGGCTTGAAGCACGTTGGGCATCTTCTTTATCGAACTCCTGTGCTTAGCTCACGAGGCCTGGTATGGTAGCTGAGCGTCACGGTTTGTGGCCATGCTATCTGCTACTGTTGCTTACTGCCGCAATACATTTCATCAGAGAGGCTTTTGGGCAAAAACTGTTAGCTTGATAAATGTGGTCTTCTAACTGATTTGGAAGACTGGTAGAATATCTAATTTGTTTTGATTCAGGAGACCTGGAAAGCTGATACTATCAGGTGAAGTTGCCTACATCTCCATCTGTTGTCCAGCATTGTGTCCTTGTGCATTGTACTAAAAGTGCAAATAGTTAGAATTAGTCTGAAGGAGGCTGTTTTTTTCAGAATGTCTTTATAAGGTTGGCCAATTGATCTGTCTTTAGTGGAGATATGAGCCTAATTAATTGGCCTCCTCATCTCTTTCATGGTGATTATTGTGCCGGGTCTTCTCTGGCTTGCAGGTGAGGGGCTGCAGTAACACACACAGAGTGTGATATAATGAGAATCAAAAGTATCTACTCCATTAATAGAGCATTAATGTGCCCTGCAGACACCCTGATCCAGGGTAACACACACAGCTTTCCTTCTACATGTTCATTTTTACAGATGGATGTGTTCAGGTTCAGTTCAGGTCTAGTACATTGCTCAAGGATACAGAAACGGACAAGAACTGCAGACATTTGAAGCTGCCATTCTTATGTAGGCTCTGGTGTAATCAAGTGAACTCTTAACCGAAGGGTCTGTTTTCAGTCCCACAAGCCTCCTAGAAACGGGCAGGTTCTGTAATTGGCTGTGCTGCATTGCAATGAGCAGATCTGTGCAAGCTGCTGTACGTCTGGTCATGTACAGTGGCTAGTCAGAATGCTACAGTACTGGTTGTTAAGGTGATGACCAGTGAAAGAGGCGTGTCCTCAGGTGCGTTGTTGTCCTTTGCAGAGCGGTGTTAACTCATTCCTCCAATTGTGTTTTCTCATGTGCTGTGTGTTTAGGAGCCAGAAAGCAGTCAGGTATTGTAAATCTGGAGTGTGTTGCTTTGGTCTCCTCCTGCTTCTACCTGAATTACAGATCCACTTCCCCCTTTAATGGTGCTTGGGTTGGTTTTTCTCTTTGATTTTTCTTTTACAGTGCTGTGCTTTTAACCAGTTTTAAGGATGGTGCCTGCTTTTCGTTTCGTGGTTTCGAGTCTCTTGGGTTGAGCGCTGTCATGTGATTCTGTCCTGACCTGTATATGAAAGTTTCTCCTAAGCAATGAAAACAAACACCATTTAAATCAATGGATTTATGGGTATTGATATTGCCCATTAAAAAAAATGAGATGCATATGAGTATCTTTCTAAATCTATCTGTCTGAAAAATCAAGTGCTGGTGTAAACCCACTGATCTGTCAACAAAGACAGTATTGATTTATTCCAAAGAAGAATATAAAGAAAAGAAAATCAAACTGAAAACAAAGCCATTTAGTGTGATTAAAGCAGGGGCCCTTTGTTGAGGTGGCCGTGGTCCAGTTCTACAGGAATCACATCTTCCTTCCTGTGAAGGTTTTGTGGAGTAACAGGCTTGCTCTCTTTCTCTCTCTCGCCCCCCTTTAATCCGAGAAGCCCTTCTGCTGGGTGTGTGCATGGCAGGAGTGTCTGGAGCGGGCACGTGCCAGTCACTGTGTACGTGTCCAATCCGCACCCCTCCCTCCTCCCATCCCAGCCTAAGCCCCTCCCCCAGCCTCCCCCTCCCCCCGCCCCCAGTCTGTGCTTCCTAACGAGCCCTCTTGGATACGGGCAACTCCGCTCTACATGTGTAACCACATGCATCTGGTGTGAGTACTGAACGTGTGAGTACTGTGCTGTGCAGGTTTAAAGAGACGCTACTGCGCAGTGGGAGAGCCCAGGACCCTTTATTAGTTAGGTGTGTAGCGCGTTGGCGACCGCGATAATGCCCTGCCATTATCTCCCTCTGTCCCCAAATCTCACGTTCTTTGAACATGAAAGATCTGCTTTTATGTGCTGCCACTGGGAATACAGTCTCTCTGGAGATTCCGCACAGATGGGTGAGCTGACTGTGTTTTCCTGTTCGTCGTGGTAGGACCAGAGCAGAGTTGGAGCACGAAGCACTTATTGATGGCAATCTTGCGACGGAGGCGAATTTAATCATTTTGGACACCCTGGAAATTATTGTGCAGGTATTTATTGAAAAAGGCCTGTTTTGATAAAGTGCAATGTTTTTAATATCCATTAATCTGTAGATTACAATCCCATAATGATGTTTGTACTCGCACAAGGCAGTGTATGAACATCATTATGAGATTGTCCTGTTGTTTTGTGCACGCAAATACATGAACGTATCTACTAATGTCTATACCCCAGTCCTGTAATGCCTATACACTAGTACTGTAATATCTATGCATCAGTACTGTAATGTCTATACCCCAGTACTGTAATGTCTATACACTAGTACTGCAATGTCTATGCACCAGTACTGTAATGTCTATACACTAGTACTGCAATGTCTATGCACCAGTACTGTAATGTTTATACACCAGTATTTATTATGCCTGTATAGCAGTGCTGTAATGTCTGTGCCCTAGTATTGTAATGTGCTCTGTGGCTGTGCTGTCTCCACTGCAGTGTGGTGACGTGTGTGTGTCTGCGCAGACGGTGTCGGTGACAGAGTCGAAGGAGAGCATACTGGGCGGGGTGCTGAAAGTGCTTCTGCACAGCATGGCCTGCAACCAGAGCGCCCTCTACCTGCAGCACTGCTTCGCCACGCAGAGGGCGCTGGTCTCCAAGGTGAGCAACACTGGAAGCGGTAGAGCTGGCTGTCTGTCCCAGGATCTCATGTGATGAGCACTGTTCACTAAGACAGACCTTCACTGGAACCCTGTCTCTTCATAAACGGGACAGATTATATAAAGTGGGTTTAATTGGATCCAGTCCTCAGCCCCATGGGGGGCATGTTGCCATTGTAATGTTTAGGCTCAAACCTGTGGATCAGTGACATGCAGCTGTCGTTGGAGCTGTGTGGTTGCAGATTGATTTTAAGGACTGTATGTGTGTCTGTGTTTACACATGCTTGTGTGTGTGTGTGTGTGTGTACGCATTCTTGTGTGTGTGTGTGTGTGTGTGTGTGTGTGTGTGTGTACGCATTCTTGTGTGTGTGTGTGTGTGTGTGTGTGTGTGTTTACACATGCTTGTGTGTGTGTGTGTGTGTGTGTGTGTGTGTACGCATTCTTGTGTGTGTGTGTGTGTGTGTGTGTGTGTGTGTGTGTGTGTGTGTTTACATGCTTGTGTGTGTGTGTGTGTGTGTGTGTGTGTGTGTGTGTGTGTGTGTGTGTGTTTACATGCTTGTGTGTGTGTGTGTGTACGCATTCTTGTGTGTGTGTGTGTGTGTACGCATTCTTGTGTGTGTGTGTGTGTGTGTGTGTGTGTGTGTGTGTGTGTGTGTCGCATGCTGTGTGTGTGTGTGTGTGTGTGTGTGTGTGTGTGCGTGTGCCAGTTCCCCGAGCTGCTGTTTGAGGAGGAGACGGAGCAGTGTGCTGACCTGTGCCTGCGCCTCCTGAGGAACTGCAGCAGCAGCATCGGCACCATCCGCTCCCACGCCAGCGCCTCCCTCTACCTGCTCATGAGGCAGAACTTCGAAATCGGCAACGTGAGTCAGTCGCCCAGGAAACGGTTAAATCTTTCCACAATGCGTTATTTTCATCACTGGTCATGGTTATAAATTATTAAAGTATATAAATTATATAAACTGCTGAAGATCAAAAAGATTGGTTTAAAACTGCATGGCTGCAGAGGTTTGTTGCGCGTGCATCCTGTTCATGCTGTTGAATGCCTTCCTGCAGAACTTTGCGCGGGTGAAGATGCAGGTGACCATGTCCCTGTCGTCGCTGGTGGGGACGTCGCAGAACTTCAACGAGGAGTTCCTCCGCCGGTCGCTCAAAACCATCCTCACCTACGCAGAAGAGGACCTGGAGCTGAGGGAAACTACGTTCCCAGATCAGGTGAAACTCCTAGGTGTTCATTTCATCAGTGACATGCATAGAGCGAAGGGACTGTCCTTATAGTGAGAACTGCACAGGGAGCCATGGGTTTGTGTTTACAGTGAGATGGGCTTCCCAAAAAAGCTTCTAAATGAATTATTAATATTGGAGCAACAGGCTAATCATTGAAGATATTCAGTTCGAAGATATACAGATATTAATTTGAAAAGTTTTGGATTACACACTGTCTGAGATCAGGTGACTTGACAACACACAGGGCGGAGGGCAAATTTCATCAGTTTAATCTTCACACGTATAGGCTGACCAGATAGATGTCTGAGCATGTCTGACACTAAAGCCGTAAATAGGTGTGGGTTGAGTCTTGTGACAAACGAGCGCATGGTGAAGGCTCCTGCTGGTCTGACTTTTTCAGGTCCAGGATCTCGTGTTCAATCTTCACATGATCCTGTCTGACACGGTGAAAATGAAGGAGCATCAGGAGGACCCCGAGATGCTTATCGATCTCATGTACAGGTATTGACACTTCAATTTACGGCCGCTGGAGGTATTTATACTTTCATTCGCAGACATTGATTCCCCTCAGCAGTAGTTTGTTCACTTTGAGACTATAAATTGAGGAGAGAAGTAGGCAGGCTGGCAGGCAGCCTGAAATTTACAGTGATGAGAACATGGCTTTGCCCAGTGACCGGCACCATTCAAAACATGCCTTTGAAATGATGAAATTAATTATGCTGATTGCAGCTGTAAATCAGTCCGGATTTATGACGGTTGTTCAGTGATAGATCAGGTCCAGACTGTGCTGTACGTACGTGGGTGAACATAGCTGGGCTGAACGTATTGTGTCGTCTGTGGAACCTGTGTAGAATCGCCAAAGGGTACCAGACGTCCCCGGACCTGCGCCTGACGTGGCTGCAGAACATGGCGGGGAAGCACTCGGAGAGGAACAACCACGCCGAAGCGGCGCAGTGCCTGGTGCACAGCGCCGCCCTGGTGGCCGAATACCTCAGCATGCTGGAGGACCGCAAGTACCTCCCGGTCGGCTGCGTCACCTTCCAGGTGGGCAATGATTGGATGCCTGTGACTCAGAAAATGAGCTGTTTCATTGCTGTTCTGTGATTCATTAGCTATTGAAAGGAAATTAAGAATAAAACCTGCGCACGTAGTAATGCTTCAGAGATCACGTGATGATCATATTTCACCATGCGAGTGTACCTGTTGGTTTTGAAGACCTGCTGGATCAAATGGTTAACCACCATACGGTGTAAGTTATTACTCTTTAATTTCTTTAATTAAGTATGGCACTTGGACTCTACAGCTTACCTAAAGCCTTTTGGAATGCACATGTTTATTCACAGAAGATATGACTGTTAATACCCTGGACATCACAGGCACAGCCTATATAAACATGGTGATTATCTGCATGCCTCAGGAGCTGCATAAAATCAGTGGGAGAGAAAGGCTCTCTTGCAGAAGGAATAAATGCATCAAAAGAAATCGTGTGCAGTCTTTTTGAAATTATGCCTTTAATTCTATTTTCTGCTACTTAAGTGGCATAACTAGTATTTTGTACTGTAGGCTACCAAAATGACATCATACTGATGTTAGAAGCAGTAAGTCTTTGATATTAGAATATTAGATACTCACTCTTGTATTTCTTTAAATTGAAGCACTGTTTGTGCATTGTGACCAATACCCATTTATTTATGGCCTTAAATTATGATAAAGAAACTGTTGAAGAGCATTTCTGAGGGCTTGTGCTGAGGGGCCGTGACCTGCAGACCAGAAGTAGCCCGGTTGAGTCTCGCCTTTTCCCGCAGAACATCTCGTCGAACGTGCTGGAGGAGTCGGCGGTGTCCGACGATGTGGTCTCCCCCGACGAGGAGGGCATCTGCTCTGGGAAGTACTTCACCGAGGCGGGGCTGGTGGGGCTGCTGGAGCAGGCGGCCGCGTCCTTCTCCATGGTGAGCGAGCGGCGCTTCGGGCCTTTCCGGGCCGCGCGGGGTCGCGGTGCGGTGCGGCGCGTCACGGCGGCGGCGGCGTTTGACCCGCTCCTCGCTCTGTTTAGGCCGGGATGTACGAGGCGGTGAACGAGGTGTACAAGGTCCTCATCCCCGTCCACGAGGCCAACCGCGACGCCAAGAAGCTGGCCACCATACATGGTAAACTGCAGGAAGCCTTTGGCAAAATCGTCCACCAGGTAAATGCTGCTCTCTTGGCTCTTCGAGAGCTCTCCGGCGCTAATAGCATGCGCGCGGCAGTACCCTTGCGCCAGGTTTGCGCGCTAGCCGTTTGCGCGGCGTCCCTGGCAGCGCTTCTGTGCATGCGGAAACAGGACTTTAGCTGCGAGCGGCCCGTGTGCGCCACGTGCTGCTGTGCTCTCCCGGGCCTGCGGGGGCTCCTGTGCGTTATCTGCCTACATCTCTTTAGCGCGCACACGCTACGGGACCTGAGCTGATCCTGTGCCAGGCTACCTTTGGATTTTTTTATATGGGGGTTATACAGTATGGCCTGTTTCTCAATAGTTACACTTCTGTCGTTTCTTTCAATGTCACTGTGGTGAAAATACTAAAGAACAGTTTAACGTATTGGTCATAACAACTTAGAAAATCCTTATGTTGAGATGTAGGCTATTAAACTGTAGAGAGCGTTGCTTATAGCTAATGCTCCGGCTGAGGCCCGTCCTTCCTGCCCATTCCAGTGGAAGGGCCCAGGGGGACAGGTGTTAGAGTCAGCTGTAGGGAGGGCCACTCATCCGCCTGATTTTGCTCTTTTCCTTGCTGTAATGTGATTTTGTGTTTATTTGTCCCGTATTTTCTTTGTCACACAGAGCACTGGCTGGGAGGTAGGTCGTGTTCTAGTTCCCGCTTGCCCACATGTGCTAGCTGTGGGCGTTCTGTTGCTCTCTTCTGTGAGAACGATCCATTAACCTCTTTGAGTTTTACTGTCCGTGGGACTGTTGTGATGTACGGGGGTTGCGTCCCCGCCCTCCTCCCCCCTCCCCCCTCTTTTTAAAATAAAACACTGTTAACGTGACAGTTTGGCAGGCAGTGCATGGGATCCAAAGTGTCGCACTAATGAAGAGTCTTGGTGAATGCATCACCCATCATCTCTCTCACCAGCACTGGCATCCGACATTTCTTGTTTCCGTGCATCTCATCTCACCCCCCAGGGTTCGATTTAAGTGCCGTTTAGGTTTACTTTCCAGTCCTCCCATCTCCTGTGCATCTAATACACACGAGCAAAGAAGAAAAAACTTACAAACGGCAAAACAACATATAAAATAATGTATTTTCTGTGATATATATTAAAAAACCAAAAAAGTTTCACAGAACGGTTAATACAGGTCCTCAAGGAAACTTGAAAGTACATTTCAGTGTACTTGAATAATTAGTTAATTTATGCTTTATTTTAATATTGTTTTTTTTTCTTTGTAGTTAAGGACCTCTCTGTTTTTTTTAACTAAATCGACCCCTGAATTTTCATTTGTATTGATTTAGTGTGTTTACTGGTATTAACCTCTAATTGTTACTCATGGTTTATTGCATGAAAAGGACAGAGCAAACACCCACACCCCTCACACCTGTGTGTGCTGTGTGTGTATGTGTGCGCGCGCGTGCATCCGTGTGTGCGTGTGTGTGCGTTTAGGGCTGGTTGATATACCATAACAATAATGTAATATAATGCTAATTGCTACTATAGTTTTCTTTTCATCTTTTTATAATTATGCCTGATGCAGTAGTAAACATCCAGGCTTCAGAGGCCGTGTGAAGTGCTTCCGGGAAGAAAAAAAACATCACTGATATCTGTTGTTTTGATGACAGCCAATCGGCAACAAGGTTGTAAAAGTAATCATGTGATGTGTTTTTGTCAGTCACATGGAAACTGCAAGGCCTTGCTTCTGATTAGCTTATCAACACTCAGTAGTGGTCAGTGGTCATGGTTTTTTTTTTCTTTCCCCCAGAAGCATTTCATTTGGCCTATGAAGTTTGGATGTTTAGTACCGTTTAGTACTGTTTAGTATCAGGTATGATTAAAGAAAAAAAGATGAACGCTTATACATGGATGATATGGTGATTGTTTTTCCGCCTAAAAAACATTTGATAATGTCCATATGGTTCATCGCCCAGCCCCGGTGCATGTGTGTGTACGTGTGTGTGTTCTCTCTGGACTGTCTGTTGGGAGAGATGGGTGCTACTGTCCCCTGTACCCTACTTTCCTTTGCCTGCCCCCTGTCTTTATATCTCTTTCTCACTGCATGGGTTGGATCTTCCATATTCCTGGTTATCAGCTTTTTTTTCCTCCATAAAATGTTTTTTTTCTCACCATAGGTGCTGCTCTTTGTTTGTGTTTGTCCGTTTGTCCGTTTGTTTTTTGTTCTTTTTTGGAAGTTCCTGGCCCTGATTAAAATATTTTCTGTTTTCTCCTTTTGATTTCCCTGGTTGCCGACCCCTCCTTCCCACTTTAATTAATGTGTGTTGTGGTAAGTTCCTAGTATGAGGGTTTTTTTCTGTTTCTTAATGGGGAACCGAATGCAATGAACCAAACAAGGACTGAGCCAGACCAGATTCCGCTCTGAGCAAGAGATGGAGGCTGTTTCCCCCCCTTGCTTAAAATCGGATGGTTGAATCAAAATTTGTGATCTGCCCGGACCAAAAAACAAACAAAACAAAAAAACCAGGCCACTTCCCGTTGGCCTTGAGTAGGCTGCTCTGGCTCAGCCCGGTGTTGTTTGCCCACGCTCATGTCTCCTCACTGCACACACCTGTTTCCATGTGACTGGTGCACTCTGCTCGACCCATGATGCTCTCAGCCGGGCTGTGGTCTTGTTGCCTCTCGCAGCTGTCCTGCCAGTGCCTAATCACGTTACCTGCTTCAGATGGCTCAATCAGGAAGACCCGTGTTTCCTCCCCCTTTTGCGCTTACGTCCTGTGCTTCACTCTCGCATTTCGCAGCCGACTGTGTTTCTTTCTCTTTCCTGTCAGTCTCGTGTCCTGTCTTATTAAGTTGCTTACTCCATTTTCTTTATCCATTACTCAACACCAGGATTACCTTAATAATAATAACTCCGGAGCGAAGCAGGGCCTGTGGACCCATGGGGACTAATTATACTAGGTCCACGTGTAGATATGGTGTAGATACATCATAAAAGCATAATTCAGAATCCTTGACATCGCATATATATCCAAATGTGATGTTCCACGTTAAGCGATGCCCATACTGGCATATCGTAGTGTAACCAGAAGGGCTGTCCTCTGTCCTTGTATAAGAGCATTGCTTTATATTTTCAGAATTTCAGGAACTTTGACACCTGCTTTTGATAAGTTCTGTGCAAGCAGGACTATGGTTGCTAGCTAACCAGCAACTCTGGTGATCTCTTGTAGCTTCCTGTAACATATGCCTGAGTAACATAGATATTCCTTACTGAAAGACAGGAAGACAGGGATGTTTATGTACAAAATTCTCATCCCATGTCTGATATGGGCATCAGTGTGAAGTGTGTCAGTAGCCTCAGACCTATGCCGTAAATAAAATTTTATCAAAACCTAGATGCATTAGTTCCAGAAAGACAGGGGGCCTTGTTAGTAGTATTTCACAAGGCAGAAATAGACTGACTTCAGATCAGTACATACAGATTGCATGATGTCAGTACAGCGTGCTTAATTTTCACTTTCAATGGTCCGTACGTGCTCGTGTTTTTTGAGGTGGTCTCTTGGGCCAAGTGACATTACCCATTTATAACTGAGTGTACACATGTTGTCCATCCTCTGACCAAAAAACGTTTTGAGTCAGTAGTCAATTTATCAATGTAATCATTTACATTTGGTGTTATAACTTAACAGTTTAGTGCTGTGTATTAAACATGACCTTTTCCCTCTGTTTTCAGCTTTTTTCTATGATGTTTCAGCTAATGTGTTTACTCTCAGCTTCTGGTTTCAGTAGTGAAAATGAGTTACATTACAGTTTGTGCTTAGTTCACTTATTTTATTTGGAAAAAAAATGTTTTAACGGTTATATACTATGTTCTGATCAATGTGCCTTGTCCATTTATAGGATGGTAAGAGAATGTTTGGTACCTATTTCCGAGTTGGATTTTATGGATCAAAATTTGGAGACTTGGACGAGCAAGAATTTGTGTACAAAGAGCCAGCTATCACCAAATTAGCGGAAATATCTCACAGGCTTGAGGTAAACTCCTTCCACAGCTGTTAAAAATGACTTGCAAAAAAAAAAGTCATTTTTGTGTCACTTGAAGATTTACTTATGTGTGGCCTTTTTGTTTACTTTTATCAGGGATTTTATGGGGAAAGGTTTGGAGAAGATCAAGTTGAAGTGATTAAGGACTCCAATCCTGTGGACAAGTGCAAGTTGGACCCAAACAAGGTAAAATCATGTATGACATTCTGGAGCAAACTGGAATGCCTGATACATGGTCTTTTCTATACATCATCTCTTAAGAAACTAGTTGGTTTGAATCTGGTACAAGTCTGGCTTTAATTCTGAGAAAATTGTAGATCTGGTTGCATTAAGGGTAAGCATTGTCATTTAAGCTAAATTAAAAGATGTTATTAGACTCAATAGTCTACCTTACTTCATGTCAGTATTACACTTTTATTACTTTTTTTATTACTAACTGCAGTATGACAATGGTCCACAGGTTTTGTTACCAATCTTTTTACCGCTATTTGTCCACAATGTGTAGGCATTTGTTCAGATAACCTACGTGGAGCCCTACTTTGACACCTATGAGATGAAGGACCGCATCACATACTTTGACAAAAACTACAACCTGCGGCGCTTTGTGTACTGCACACCCTTCACCCTGGACGGCAGGGCACACGGGGACCTCCACGAGCAGTTCAAGCGCAAGACCATCCTGACCACCTCCCACGCCTTCCCCTATATCAAGACCCGCATCAACATCATTCACAAAGAGGAGGTGAGGCTGTCGGCTTGTCTCCCCCTCTCTCTGTCTCCTCCTCTCATTCTGTCTCTCTCATCCATGCGCACACACAATTCAACCATTCACCTAAATTGCAACATTCTAATCGTGTAAATATGTGACATTTTGTGAAATATTGGGACTAGTTGGTCCTCCAGTGTCTGACAGGTGTAAAAAAAAAAACAAACATGCCCTGTGGGCACCGCTGGCACAGTCAGTTGTGGATTCAAAACCTGACTATGGGCCCCACTTAAGTTAATTCTTAAATGGCTAGTGTAGTGCATCATGCTTCCTTACCAAAGAAAATTTAAAAAGGGGCATCCCAGTCCAGTACAGGACTGCACTGCAAACTGTTCCAGACCATACGTCAGAGTGATATAGCACACAGTCCAGCCAGTGCTCTCAACTGCATCCAATTGGTCCTGTGTGCAGATCATCTCCATGCCCATTGAGGTGGCCATCGAGGACATGCAGAAGAAGACCCAGGAGCTGGCTTTCGCCACCCACCAGGACCCATCGGACGCCAAGATGCTGCAGATGGTGCTGCAGGGCTCCGTGGGCACCACTGTCAACCAGGTGAGCCGAACTGCTGGGCCAGCCATGCTCTCACACCGTCCCACCGTCTTTGATTGTGTCCAAACTGTTCAAAATAGTGAGACCTGTGACGTACCTCACTGTGTGTTGCGTTAATACAGTTATTAGGTAGCCTCAAATGCAAGCCAAAATGTGTCAACTAAGGAAAGTTTGAGTAGATATGGAGTGTTTTTTTCCCACATAGGGACCTCTGGAAGTTGCTCAGGTCTTCCTCTCTGAAATTCCAAGTGACCCCAAGCTCTACCGACACCACAATAAACTACGCCTGTGCTTCAAAGACTTCACAAAGAGGTACAAATGAGATCGGTCATGGAGCGATTAACACAAACAATATGGCACATTGATTTTATGTTTTACTACAAGCATTGCAGTCTGGTTTGGGGAGAATGAGCAGCACAAGAATTGAAAATATTCATGATGAAAATGGCGCTTAAATCTTGATTCATTTTCCCAGGTGTGAGGACGCCCTCCGCAAAAACAAGAGCCTGATCGGTCCTGACCAAAAGGAGTACCAGCGGGAGCTGGAGAGGAATTACCACCGTCTGAAGGAGGCCCTGCAGCCCCTCATCAACAGGAAAATCCCCCAGCTCTACAAGCCTGTCCTACAGGTCACCTCTCACAGGTCAGAGGGAGTGGGCTATATTATACCACTGTCCTACAGGTTAAAGGATAACACTGTCCTGTAGGTCAAAGGGTTGAGGGTATACTGCCATCAAATCACTGTCCCACAGGTCTAAGGTAAAAGGATAACATTGTCCTACAGGTTCAAGGGTAGGGCATATGCTCCATTATAGCACTGTGCTACTGGTCAGAATGGGGGATATACTAATATATTACAGCACACTGTACTGCGGTTCAGGTATACACATGATCCACCACAGTTTATACATTCCTACATTACAGTGCATCATGTAAACTGTACACTTAATTCCATGTGTTGATGAACGCATGTTGAGATGCCTGGAGGAGGATGGATGAGTAAAATTCAATTAGAGCAATTTTTTAGACCTTTCTGGATTATTGTAGGATTTTAATAGACCCACTCATTACTACAATCTGTGGTGAAGATCTTTCTACATATGCAGTGCCCTCCAACAAAAGGGCACTGCAAAAAATAACTAATTTTACTCTACCGTTCCCATACGTTTGGAGGGCACTGTATGCTCACTTATGCCCAAAATGGCTCGTGATTACACCTATACCCCTCAGTTCTACCCCCTTATCTGAATGTATACATTTTCAGTTATGTTTTGTGTGTAAACTCTTGTTTATTCAACATGCAGCAAACGGACAGCTTGACAAGGTAGTTTGACAATATAAATATATTATATAAGACTTTAAAAATGTGGTCTTAAAAATTATATCCTATTGCAGTACTTTGATAATTTTCAACCTTTGTTCACAGGGATTCCTTCAGTAGAATGAGTCTTCGCAAGTTGGATATTTGAAGATGAAGAAGAAACAACTTATGCTAATTTATTCATGTGTAAATATTGGTCTCTTCATAAGCCAGTGTTCCGTCAGTAAATGAAAAGCTAGTGTTAAAAGTTTGGTACGTCATTCCATTCTTATTCGTTTACAGACAAACTGTTACACAATCAGTCGATTATAAAGCGTGTCTTATTGCGATGTGTCAAATATGGGTTCGATTACTTGTGTGCACTTTTTTTTTTTAAACTGTGTCCGAATGCATTTTACTAGACAAGGTACAACTTGAAAGTTTACTATTTAATCGATAAGAAAAACAAGCAAAAAATGTAACACTATTTATCATGTAATGGTTTATCATTTTTAGTTACTGATTTTGTTAAATTAGGAAAATGTTTTAAACATGTCCTCAAAAACAGTGTACGTAGTTTTTGTTTACTTTAAATATTTTACTAAATAAATATTTTATTGTCCGTATCAATGCATTTTGATTGGAGGTCCCCAAATAGCAACATATTGCCTGTGTATGCTGGTGTTTAACGAGAGAAGAGAATCACCTACACAAGCAGGGCAGAGCTATATAAGACCAGACGTACAGTAGCCATTTTAATCACATCTGGAAGGCACATGTCCAGTCACCGTGTCCACAATTCAGGGCTGGTCCAGCGAGTCTTCTGGACTACCCTCAACGGTTAAGTTGATGCTGTGTTATAAACAGTACCTCAGGAGGGATTATTTGTGTATGCTGCAGTTTGAACGACTTGCAGTGCATGGCACAGCAGTGACAGTCATATTTAGATGCAAGGGAAGCATATGCTGCAGCAGTAAGAACTAGCATACTGGAATTTAAAGAATTAAAAAATGTAATACATTTCACACACTGTTGGATCACAAAATCGCGTAGGTTTTCATGACACTGCATCAAACCAGTAATGCGTCCAAATGAAATGAATTTATCCTTATCTGAAGCAGATGATTGTTCAAGCAGACAAAAATTGCGTTCACCTGAGCTAAGAGGATTAATGTAATCAAGCTTTCCCTGTGTAAAATGGCTACTCTTACTCAGATAATTAAAAGTACAAGTACACAAACTTGCTTCATTCCCCACATTACCTTCACTACACAACACCATCTACCATCTGTTCTGGTTCAGTTATCCCTATACTGAGTATTGAGCTGCACACTGTAATTGCAGTTGAAAATGAGCAGTTAAAATCTAAAACAAATTTATTCACAGCAGTAATTTATTGTGTCAATGTTGAAAATGCGATCCTGAAATAGTAATTAAAAGGAGCTTAAAATACCAGACTTACAAGAATATATTGCATTTGTAGAAATCTAAACGGGAAAAAGACACATGAGAAAATATATTCGATATAGAATTTCAAGTTCATTTGCCACCTTACAGTATCTTATAAACTGCAAGTGCCATACAAACAAGGGCCCAAATAGATCATAAATGCAACACTACTCAAAATGTGCAAGTGGACAAATCTGCCAACAGGTTTTTCATGCGCTGCAGGGGCTATAAACATCACCATCTCTCACGCTAGAGAAGATCAAAAAGCACTGACAGAACGACGTGCTTTACTCCTGGCAGACCTTCTTGTAGAAGAGCAGGTAGGGGGTGGACGTTGTGCAAGTCTCTGGGGAGCAGGCGTTCAGAAAGTCCCGCTCGTGGAAGAGCCTGACTTCGGAGTCGTCGAACAGCATCCACTTCCCCTCGTAGTCCAGCAGGCTGCCCGGAGCCAGGTTCGGGGCGGTCTCTCCAGACGCCGCGCGCCCCTCCTCGCCGGCATCTCCGCCGGGGTTCCCGCTCTTTTGGGCCGCGCCCTGGTCTCCAGCGGCGCTGGCTGCCGGGCCGGCGGCCTTGTCCGGGTTGGCCTGCTTGCTGGTCCCCAGCTCGAAGCTGGAGGAGACGCTCCTCTGGCCTCCCAACAGGCCCTTCTTGCTGCCCGCTTTGCCTCCGGTGGCGGCGGCTTGCGGTTTGGGGCCCAGGCTGAAGGAGACCTCTCCGTCGTCGTACTCCTGCTGCTGGGGGCCGTGGGGCCGCGCCTCCTCCTTGGCGTCCTCCCCCAGCGGCTGTGCCTCCTTCAGGTCCAGCATCTTGATGAAGGCGGTGTAGTGGCCGCTGCTGATGGTGACCCCGCTGTGCATGACCACGGCGAACAGCTCGTAGCGCTCCTTGGAGGGCCTGATGCCCCACTCCTCCAGGGACAGCGTGAGGGGGGTCTGCAGGGGGGTGTTCACCTTGGACAGGCCGGCGTACGGGTCGATCCTGCCCAGCACAAAAACCAAAGCCAGACGTTAGACTCTCACATACTGCACATTGAATTAGTTTTATTCGTGAGAAGCTTTAAATGTAGAGCTCACTTCACTCAAGCTAGGCACCGGAAGACTTACTCTGAGCTGCTTGCTGCAAAGCACTTGAGATGAATGGTCACAACTTCAGGGGTTTTGTCGAACAAGAGGCTTCTCTCTGCCTCAGTGTAGTGGTGGCAGGTCTCACAGAAGTACTTGTCCTGCCCCACTATCCTCTCCACTGATGCAAACTGGGAAATGGCCCACTTCAGGGTCTTCGGCTCCAACTTGGGGTCTGGAGAAACTGAAAATGACGCAAGTAATGTTTGGTACCTGAGAACGCTCCGTTTTAGATCAGAAGTACCAAGTGTGTTTCATTAAAATGCTAGAGCACTGGATCCTGGAGATCTACAGTCCTGTTGGTTCACCCCAACCATATCAAAGTAAACCTCACTCAACAGCTAGAGATCTTGTTGAGCTGATAATTAGCAGAATCAGGTGTGCCAGATTAGGGATGATTTATCCTACAGGACAGTAGATCTCCAGGAGCGGGGTTGGGCAGCCCCGGGCGCTCACCCTCGGAGCCGCAGTCGGGGGAGCGGGGCTCGTCCTCCTGCACGGGCACGCTGATGTTCTGGAAGTCCTCCCTCCGCTCGGTGTAGCGCTCGCACTCCAGGCAGCGCGTGCGCAGGACCAGCTGGCCCTGGAACATGCGCTCCATCAGGTCGAAGCCGGCCGCGTCTGCGGAGGAGAGGCGCGGTGAAGCGCGGTGAGAGGCGGGGCACGCGCGGAGGAAACAGAAACGAAGCGACACTCACCTTCCTCCTCGGCCTTTCCCTTCTCCTCCGTTGTGATCTGGAGCGGCTGGGCCGCGGGCTCCTCGGCCTTGCAGGAGGGGGGCGCTCCCCTCTGGCCTTCGGGGCTGGCCCCGCCTCTGCCCCCCGCGTGGGCGCTGATCCGGCCCATGCTGCGGAACTTGGAGAAGATGCTGGGCTGCTTCCCGGAGGGCTTCAGCCAGCTCAGCCTGGAGCGCCTCTTCTTGTTGGGCCCTTCGGGGGCGCCGTCACCCTTGCCCTCCGGGTCGCCCTTCTCCTCTTCCTCCTGGGCGTCCTCTCCGGGGGGCTCCGCGCTGATGATGTCGCTGGAGGACTTGCGCTTGGACCGGGTTAAATATCCGCCGTCCCGTGCGCCTTTTTTGCTCTTGAGGGTTTTGGTCTTCTTTTTGGCGTTGCCTGCCTCCGTGTCGCTTTTCCTCTTCCCGTTCGCCGGCCCCTCCGGGTTCTCCTCTTGCTCTGGGTCTTTCGGCGGACTCTCCGCGGTGCCGCCGGTGGCCTCGGAGGCGGTCGTCTCTGGCCCCGCAGCTCCCTCTGCTCGCACATCCGGAGGCTGATCCGCAGAAACCTGAGGCTGATCCTGAGGCTCTGCAGAATCGGGACCATTGTGCCCCTCTTTTATGGTCTCACAAGCTTCCTGAATGTATCCCAGAATGCACTGCAGCACCTCTTGGGCATCATGCTGTAAGTATCCCTCATACATGGGGTTCAGCTGCCTGTGTAACAACAGAAATACCTTAATCACACCAGGAAGCAATTCAGTTTCACAATGTGCAGCTGTTTGTAGGCTGTCCGAAGCGTCCGCCCCAACCGCTGCTCAGTTCCCGTGTGCAGTCCATCAGCTGAACTACGCAGGGACTGCCGTGCAGCGAAACGGAAGCGCCGCTGCCTGAGACGCAACCGCACCTCACCCCACACACCCCCGGCTGCATCCTCATCAGGGGCGCGTCACAGCCCCGAGAACAAGCGGTTATGGGTGCGCCGCGCCACCCCACCGCGCTCGTAAGCGCTTGCCCGCGGTGCCAGATTAGGACATTACCGGAGTACGCTGAGCAGCCTGCGCGGTGGAGTGGCCAGCTCCCCGTCGTCGTGCTTCTCGGGACTGAGCAGGAAGCTGGACTGAAGCTGCTCCAGGGAAACCATCAGGCTGTGGAAACTCCCCAGCAGCTCCAGGTTCACAGGCAGGTCTGGCTCAGCACCCTCCTGCTGTTTCAACGGCAAACACATTCCATCAAAGTAAGAACTGCGAGAAGAGATAAACAAGATCAAACGAAATATTTTGGAGAAAAAAAACATATCAAACCTCTTCATTTTTTACAGCTTCGTTCTTCAGCTTCTCTTTCATTTTTGACAGCACATTGTACAACTTTTTAATGCCATCTTTGAACCCAGGGCAGTAGTACAGCACCTAATTGGACAGAATTTTTTCTTTTAAGTTAGCCTGACATGATAGCACATTGTTCAAGTCTGCAAATGATAACATAATCTGAAACAATCCATTTCACAAAGAAACACACTGCTTACTTACAGTGAAAGGACTGCAACAATCAAACTATACCTGCAGAATGCTGTTCAGATAGCAGGTGTTCCCTAAATTGTTCAACCCAACAAAAGGCACGAGGTTCTCTCTCCTCTCACAAGCAAGAGTGGAGGAGTGATGTGGGACTGGTACTACCTGGTCACAGCTAAAAGAAGAGAAAAACGTTCCACATTATTTGAATCAAACATGCAATTTTATCTGTGTGATTGTGAAAATTACAAGATGATCAGGAGCATACTAACTCAATTTTCACAATTGCAGGTCCTTCGGGTTCTGCGACCTTCTCGTCTTCCTCTAGCGTATCAGAGAAATTCAAAGCGCGTTTCGTCTCTTTGTTCTGGAAGAACTTAAGAGACAGCCGGCTCTTCTTTACAGGGCTGACAGTAGCTGCCATGCTACAATCACTCTGGAGCCCAGGCATTTCAGTCAGCGGGTAAAGCGGTCAATTGCTCTCGGCCTTTTACTCAACCTACAAAACAAGCAAGCCCTACACACTTAATCGGCTATTAGAAAAACGATACATTCTGATTAGATCACTCATGACAAACAAGTCAAAATTAAATGAAAATGTGTAACTTTTTATATCTGATATAATAACAAGGTCCTGGACTTATATAAACGTAATGAGACCTGGAGGCCTGTGTTATTACATTAAAGCCAACAAATGGGGTGCAGCAATCATTGAAAGCATATGAATTCAGTACAATAAATATTTAGGTAAAACTACAATTATTGCATGACGCTTAAAAATAAATTAAAAACTCAGCATAAAAAACTGATGCAATCGGTTAACTTGTACTGACTGGTTAACGTTCATCAATGTCTGCTCAATGCAATCATACAGCACGTAATTTAAACTTCTTTCCGAAGCGTGATTGAAGCTTGCGCATGCGCTGTATTCGCACTACGGCCGTCGCTTCGCAGCATTTTTTAAACATCATATCTTGCTTGAGCCATTATATCTCACACCAATTTCCTCGAAAAGAACAGACTTCAACTTGTTTAATCTAGGAATAAATATTCGCCTACCAAGTCACTATAGCTATAACTAACTAGCTAACGTTAGCTAATTTCTACCTAGCTAACGCTTGGACAGCAAGACCGAGTGTTATTACAGCTTGCAAAACATGTTGGGTAGCTAAAAGTACCTCACTTAGGCTACCCAAACTATCTTGTGACCTCGAACACGTTACCTATTAAAATGAAAGGTATTTTAATATGTATTATATATTACGATAGCTAATATTCGCTAGTTAGATTGAAATATACTGCCTATAAAACCAAATGAGAAATGCGACCACACCAACTTGCAACTCATAACGTTACATATAACTCACTGACTAGATAACACCATAGTAAATAATGAGGGATGCACAAGAGAGAAATATACAATGACTCACCCACTCCAATGCATAGCACATTTTAAATTACATGTTGATGAGGCGTTTAATTCATTTGAAAACAATTTTACAACCCAGGATTCATATAACTTGGCGCTTTTTCTGACAGCAAGACCTCGCGCCCGCAGTCTCCTCCTGCGGTTGGCCATCGATTCTGCCTGCTGAATAAAAGTAAAGATACAAAACATCATTCATGGTGGATTAAATGTAAAAATAAATAAAAAAATATTATAAAATGTAAAAAAAATTTAACAAAAGCTAAACTTAAAATCGGGCTACTGTTAGACGTACTTGAAACGCATTTGTGTCACGTGACTAATTGAGACGACTAGAGTCGCCATATTTGTAGTGGGTAATAAACAAAGTTGCCTTTACTAAGATACTCATTAAATACGTTGGAGAATGATGTTCATTATCTAACCACTTTCGTTATAACGTTGACAAACAGTACACGTTACCGGGAATCCCATATATACGCCAACCCCGTTATTTGCCCAATTAATTGACCAAAATACCTAAAAAACTGAACAAAAATTACGCGGACAAGATATAGGCTACAGTACCAATTAGACGGGGTTATTAATATATTTTCGGAATAATGTACTGGACAGTAATTGGAGAAAAATATAACGTTGTGTATTAATCATGATAATTGTAGGTATAGGTTATTCTAGTCCCATTTTTAGGTTACCAGTTTCGGTCATATCTTTCAAACAATGTACAAAAGCGGTACAAAATGCCCAACTCCAATGACATGATTTGGCCAGTAGATGGCAGCCTTGATAAAGGATCCCGCGGAATTGACGGACGGACGCTTTGGTAAACTTCATTTTGAATTTAAATTACATTTTAAATTATATATGAGGTTTTCAACAGACGCTCATAATTTAATTGTTTACGTTTTTTTAAAAATTGCAACTGGCATTCTTTGTTCTGATTTCTTTGTTGTGATTTCATATTCTTGATTGCATTCCATTGCTTGATGCATTTTAGTTCCGCGTGAGTTTTAAGGACTTCAGTTACTGGTGGCTGAACAGATGAATTTGGTGTCCTTGAAATAAAGAATGTGGATTTAGGCTATAGTTTATTAGATTTATCTGTTGGGCTTTGGCTCATGATGGTCAAGATTAATGATGCTGAAAGGGCAATATGACCTAATGACATTAGTGGAAGTACATGCTTCCTACCTCAGATTATTTACACACATAAATAAGCACGCAGACTTACACACACACACACACACACACACAGGAGATGGAGTCCTGCTTTGCTCTGCTTCTGGAAATCCATTTTTGTGACTCAGTCCCAGATTTGCAGTATTTAAAAGGTAAATGACAATGCTTGCTGTTATATATTTATATATTTCACTGTGTGAAATGAGAGCTTCAGTGATTAGTTTTTTGTACGTGTGGTGCCAGATGCTGGGCCCTGTATACATACTGTAATGTGGCTGGCTTGCTTTCCAGCACGGGACTGCAAACGAGGGAGTTTGTGATGGTGGAACACATTTTTTAGCCCGGTACAGCAAACTTCTCCAAGTTGCTGCTTGGTCAGCAGTGCTGGGGTCTTGCAGGAGAAAGTCTATATTAGAAAAAAAAGAAAGAATGCTGTGCAAGCAAGATACAATTACAACTTGATTCCTCATTGGAGACACCAGTCAGTTAGGGTGTAATGTGAAACCAGATTGTATGAGTTTATATTAATTATCACTGTTTTTCTAGACACACACAGAAAATGTCAGTTTGCCCCAGTCATAGCTGTAGGTTTTATTTATCAATAAGATTCAGTTGGCCTGTATTGTTGCTTGAGGAATTCTCAGTGTGGCAGTGGCCTTTTGTTTTAAGTGGTGTTCGTTTCATCTTTCGGTGTCTGAGATATCCCAATTCCCATTCTGTCCGCTCAGCTATGTGTGCATTTGACCTTGTGCGCAGGTATTTTCCCCCCTCCGCTGTGTTCATGAAAAGGGCCCTACACTTTGCTCCAGGCAGCAGTCCCAGGTTTGTCCTTTAAAATGAATAATTATGTGAGGGAGCACAACCCCTTCCCTCCCCCCCAGTCCCACAGTTTAGGAGAGTCTGTTACCGGAGGGGGTTAAACATGCCGTGAGCCTGAGACTGTAAAATCCCTATGGAAAGGAACGTTTTGCAGAGGAAACGTGAAGAATGGCAACGGTGCACATCAAGAATGAGAGGCATGTCCTGAGTGAGACTTCTTTTCCTCCCAGCACCATTCTTCTCCTTGTGCTGGGCTGTGTGACTCTGCACAGTCTCTCCATTTACTGTGGATCTATAGCAAATCTCCTACACAAGCGCAAGGCAGTATACAGGACTCTGGGCTATTAAATCCCTCCTTTTGTTTTTCCCTTTAGTTAAATGGGTCTTATTTATGAGGATCTCCAAACAGCAGTACAGTATTACTGGTGAGCCGAGCTGCCTCCCGTGTGCGATCTGACCTCCAGGATCTCATTGGACGAGTGCTGAGGAAGGAGGCGTGTCCATCCCACTAGCGACACAACACTGCTTGTGTTTTAAAGTACTTTGCCATACCCTCCACATTTCTGAGAAACAACTGTATCTCACTTCCAGATGCCATCTCTGAGGGGGGGACGGGACGTGCGAGTGGAGAGGGCTGGGGGTGCCTGAAGGACTGCGCGGCGGACGGGGGCACAGGAGACCGGGGGTGTTAGAGGTGAGAGATGGGGCACGCAGGACCTCTCTTCGGTCCTGCTGGGGGGGATTTTGAGGTCCAGTGTGGGGATCCCACATGCCCTGGTCCACACTCACACGTGTTCCTGGGACTGAGCACGCTCTCTTCAGACACAGCCATCTTCTGCAGCCAGAAACTGCAGGTATTTAATCTCATCTGTGCATTTCGCTGTGGCAGGATCTGATTTACCTTCCCGTTCATTTAAGGTCCAACAACTAGGGCTTTACCGTGAGGTTAGTGAAGGAAGCAGTTATTTGTGGCATTATTTCATATTAGATTAGCCGAACATCTACAAAATGCGTGGCTGTTCTTCACATGAGCATTTCTGTGGTCACAGTGCATGTTTTGTGCTTTACTTCAAAGCTACAGAGCGTGAGTGTGCTTTATCCCCTTACTGGTCGTATACGCTGTCGGTGTTCAGCGGCTGGCATATTGATTGATCTCCAGGGCCTGTCATGCCGCTGTGCGCTGGGAGAGCTGTTGCTGTCGAGCTCAGATAAGTCTGTCTGTGGGAGGGGCACGTGGAATTCATACACGCCCCCTGCACAAACAACATCAATTACACTGGATGGCAACAGAGCACGGTGTTTGAATGGGACTGATGTTTTTCATTCCATTGAACAATGTAAAATTGCGGTGGTCAGGGACTGTAATATGGAGCTGTAAAACCGTGGAGGCTATTTGCTGAAACTGTCTGGAAGATGTAACTATGAATAGCACGTAATGCTACTGTGGAGACTTGCCAGGTGTCCTCTCACTTTCAGTGTCAGCCTGTGTGTGTCGTCTGGTGATGTCATAAGTCATCCTCCCCGTGGAACATTTTAGGGGGGGGGGGGGCAAGACGGTTTGACTCCCGGCCCACCCAGAAGAACTAAACACTCCACTGAGCCTGATGGGTAATTTACAGCGCTGTTTCGCAAACACAGGGGTCTCTAACAGTTGCTTCAGCCCGGGCATCTGAACATACCAGGCATTTTTCCCTGAGTGAAACAATCCAAAACCCCGCTCCGCTGCACTTAGTGCCATGAGCAGCGCAAAGTAATAACTTATAAAAACAAGGAGTTGAGATATGGTGTGCCTCTGAGTGCCCTATCACAACTGGCGAGGTGCCTGAGTGAGCCAGATGGCTTGAGTTTCCAGGCCTTGGCTCTCGCTGCACACCGGGCTGTAGTAAACCTGGCGCTGAGAGAGAGCCAAGAGCTCTTAGGCCGCTGGACTGAACTGGGATTTCTCGTTGTTTCATCTCCAGGGCATGGCATGAACTCATCTTCTCTCATTTCACTTAATAGGTGCAACGCGGATTTTAGGGTTTTTACCCGCTATTTTGGAGATGTGGAGCGATCAAACCCCCGAGACCCCAGGCGTCAGACTGCAGCTCTGGGAAAACAGAGCGGGAGCTCGGCTCTGTAGGAACCCCATGGTAAAGATGAGAGACATTCCTCCGCGGTCTCCCCGAGTCTGAGCAAACTCGGGGGATTGTTGATAATCTCATCCAGGCTTTTTTCTCCCTCTCGTGGCACTGTGGGTTCGCTTCTTCGCGTTTGAGGGTGACACATGTACGTGTGTGAAGGGCACGCTTCCACCGCTCGCATGTTATCTCCGTTCTCCGTCTGAATACCGTACAACGAAATGAGCCACGGCAGATCTGCTGGAGGTGTATGTATTTGTGTGTGTGCGTGTGTGCGTGCGTGCGTGCGTGAGTGCGCGTGCGTGCATGCGTGCATGCGTGCATGCGTGCGTGTGTGTATATGTGTATGTGTATGTGTGTGTGTGTGTGTATGTATGTGTGTGTGTGTGTGTGTGTGAGTGTGAGAGTGTGCGTGTGCGTGTGTGTGTGCATGCGTGCATGTGCGTGTGCATGTGTGTGTATGTGTATTGTGTGTGTGTGTGTGTGAGTAGTGTGTGTGTGTGTTTGCGTGCGTGTGTGTGGTATGTGTGTGGTGTGTGCGTGTGAGGTGTGCGTGTGTGTGCATGCGTGGTGTGTGCGTGGTGTGTGTGTGTATGTGTGTATGTTGTGTGTGTGTGTGTGTGAGTGTCGTGTGCGTGTGTGTGTGGTGCGTGCGTGGTGTGTGTGTGTGTGTGTGTGTGCGTGCGTGTGTGTGTGCGTGCATGCGTGTGTGTGTGTATGTGTGTGTGTGTGTGCGTGCGTGTGTGTGTGATGTGTGTGTGTGTATGGTGCGTGTGTGTGTGTATGTGTGTGTGTGTGTGTGTGTATGTGTGTGTTTGTGTGCGTGAGTGTGTGTGTGTATGTGTGTGCGCGTCTGATGGTGTTTAGAGGGCCGCAGTAACACGGTGTTTCTGGGCCAGCACGCCGCCCCCAGCGAGCTGCAGAGCCGAAGCAGCGCTAACAGCAGCAGCCGCAGTCTGTGCGGAGCTCTGAGCGCTGATGTGCCGGGGCAGGGAAGTCATTAGCCAGGCGAGGGGGGACGTGGCGGGGGTGCCAGGGCCCGGAGGGGGCCCGGCGGAGTGTTCCCCTTCTCGGTTTCCTGCGGGAGGATGTTCTTCGGGGAGAGCGAAGCGGGAAACAATAGATGAGATCATCGGTGCACTTCATAACGCCCTTTAATTAGCTCCTTGTATTAGCATGCAGGAAAAAACAAGGACGTCCATCTCACATGCAGGGAGAGAGAAAGTGAGAGGGAGAGGGAGAGAACTTGGAGTTTCCTCAAAGAAAGATCCCCTGCCGCTCCTAACTGAGAAATACCATTGCTAATAGTTGCAAGGAATGGCTTCTTTCTCAAATCTCTTTAATGTGATTGGATCCACAGTTATGCAGCCAGTAAGGGGGCTGTTGTATTTTGGTAACGGAGCTCTCTGAGGGGGCCTCAGGGTGTGGACTTGTCCCCCTGGGTAGAGAATGCGAAGTGGAGCATGCATGTGTATTCCCTGGAAACCCCTGCTGCTAGTACATCTTGTACTAGTTTCCTACTCTAAAAGAACATCCCTGGTTGATTACTGTAAATGTATTAGACTAGTGTTGGTGTTAGGCAACTATTAGAATCTGTGTTATTCCACCATAAAAAAAACACTTCTGGTCGCCTGTGTAAGACTGACTGGGAAGCACTGTTTAGCAGTTGGCGAATACAGACTGACAGACTGCTGGTGGAGAACCTGTTAAACTGACAGTTAGAAAAAGGCGGTTAGTCAGTGATTCTGACTAGAAATGATTGCGCCTGACTGATTGTTAACGGAGACTGTTATACTGCTGTTAGAGACTGTTAGACTGGCACAGACTGCCTGTGACTACTGTATGTTGCAGGCTGACAGAATCACACTGTGGGCGTGGCATTCCACTGTGCCTGTCCTCCAACCCTCCTCAGGTTTAGGGGTATGGCCATCTAAAATACCTATTCTCATAGTTACGCATCTAAGGGTGTTACACTGTGATCAGCTTCTATGCTCTTTAGCTACTGAATACATGCATTTTCAAAGCGGACGGTTTACTGTCTAATGGCAGTTTTAGCGGCCCCTGCATTGGCAAAGCCAGCCTTTTATTGTAGTTTTATTTTGCCTCCATGCTGGATAAAAGTGATGACTGGTTCCTCCTGGAGCCAAGCAGAATGTAGTTTGATGATAGATAGAGCAGAAGTATGAGGAGCTGTGCTTAACTGTTTGGAGCCGTCCCCTTGTTCATGGTTCCACGTTAAAAATGGATCATATCGTGCATAAGAATGCAGATAAGCTTTGCAGTATATCAGCAAGCCAGTACTTCAGTGTATCAGTATATCAGCCTTTCCCCATTTGAATGTGTGCCAGACATGTTCACTGGAAACCAGCATAATCACAGGCAGAAGTCTGTCAATACGGAGTAGTCAAAGATGGAACAGATTGTCTAAATGTTGGGTTGATCCAGAGCATTTTGTAGAGAGTTTGTAGAGAGTTTTATTGCTTAAGTGTAGCTTTTCTCTTCATATTCCAGAGAACACCAGCAGCTATACCAAGCCAGGTACAGGGTAGAGGGGGGAAATGACAGGACCACTGTGTGTGTGGGGGTGTGTGCGTGTGCGTGCACGTGTGTGCGCACACGGGTGTGCGTGTGTGTTTGTGTGTGTGCATTTGCATGTGTGTGTGTGGTATATCTTTGTGTGAGTATGTCAGTGTCTGTATGCATGCCTCAGATACTCGCCCATTACTCAAACATTCCAGGGGTCACTGGAGACGTACTGACAGGGGTTTTAATGAGCCCCAAATTCTGACTGAAGCTCACAGCTATGGGCCCTGGAACTGGTCAAAGGACCATGAATTAATATCGTCTATGAATTTACAGTTTTCATCTGTTTTCCACAATGGTTACGCAATGTTTTAGTGCAATATTGTGGCTTCATTCAGAAGCCGCAGAAACACATGCGTGGACTGTTGGTTCGAAGCAAACGTGCAAATGTCCAAGCCTATTGCTCATGAATGTTTTTGGGTCAGTTTGGTTGTTTCATCATTTGTAAACATGCAGGCAGATCCTACGTAAAAGTGAGAGCATTTTGATTGTGGTTTGGATTCAGTTGTGCTCGTCCTGCCTGAGCACCTGGGGAAAGACTCTGTTCTGTGAATGTGAAACAGTTAGGCCGTGTAGAACGCCGCGGAGAGAACAGCGCAGATTGTTTAAAAGAACTTGGGTTCATTCCAGGGCTGTTATCCTCTCCCAATCACGCATTTTCATCAGAAGTCAGTGGACTTGGGAGTGGGGGTGGGTGTAATGGCTGGGTTCCTTTACGCCCCTTTCCTTTGTGATGCAGAGAGAGACATTCCCACTCTCTCTGCGCTGACAGAGCGTATTATGCTGACCGTAGCCCTCTAACAGAAGCGTTTTCATACCGTAAGCGCAACCGAGCGACCCCACGAAGGCTTAGCCCCAAACTCATTACTGATTCCCATCATAATCTGCCCCTGATACGCTTGTTTATCCAAATTGTGGGCTAGGAATTTTGGTCATCGCTTGTTACGTTCATCCCTGAATTATGCACATTATATATCAGCGTTATCATAGTTATCATATAACTAGTTTGATACCTGTTGGAACAGTTGTAACTGTAACCCGTCTCCAAAGTGAAAAGCCTGGATAAATGTATAATTGGTGGTCAGACGCCTGCTTTGTGGAGCAATCGTTGCGTCTCCCTTAATCCTCCACCCGGAATCCTCTGCAATGTGTTTTTCCATGACAGATGTGCTGGGTGTAGGCTGTGAAGCACAGTTTATTTTCAGTGTAGCAGTTTCCCTTTATCCCTCTTTATCAACAAGTTCAAATCCTTGATTAAGAAAGAGCGCTGCCTGCTCTCTCTCACTATCCGGAAATGGCCTGTTCTTACTGAAATGCTCAAAGGCAGCACAGATGTAAGTGATCCAGAACAGGGTTGTTTTTTTGTTTAATTAAATAGACCATCCATGGATCCCAAAGCAACCTACAAGTGACCTGCAAGTAATGTAAATAGGAGGTCCGGTGAGATTTGGCTGTGGAGGAATGTAGCTGGGGGAGATTGTGTTGCTTGACTTTTGGTCATAATGTGAGGGATGGTGCTGTGTGTTTTATTTGGCTCTGTGAACACATTGTACATGTCTATGTTTCTGCATGCTGCCTGTACTTGTAAGTGTGTGTGTGTGTGTGTGTGGGAGTACTTCTTATTGTATATCGCTTTGGATAAAAGCGTCTGCCAAATAAATTTAATGTAATGTAAAATGTTATGTAATGTATTTCTATGTGTGCATGTAAGTGTGTGTTTATGTGCCTGTGTGTGTGTATGCATTTGTGGTGTGTATGGGAGTATTTCATTATGTGTATGTCGTTGTTGGTGTGTGTGTGTGTGTGTGTGTGTGTGTGTGTATGCATTTGTGGTGTGTATGGGAGTATTTTGTTATGTGTATGTCATTGTTGGTGTGTGTGTGTCTGTCTGTGTGTGTGTGTGCATTTGTAGTGTGTGTGGGAGTATTTCGTTTCGTATGTCGCTTTGGATAAAAGCGTCTGCCAAATAAATGTAATGTAATGTAAAATGTTATGTAATGTATTTCTATGTGTGCATGTAAGTGTGTGTGTATGTGCCTGTGTGTGTGTGTGTGTGTGTGTGTGTATGTATGCATTTGTGGTGTGTATGGGAGTATTTCATTATGTGTATGTCATTGTTGGTGTGTGTGTGTGTGTGTGTATGTATGCATTTGTGGTGTGTATGGGAGTATTTCATTATGTGTATGTCATTGTTGGTGTGTGTGTGTGTGTGTGTATGTATGCATTTGTGGTGTGTATGGAAGTATTTCATTATGTGTATGTCATTGTTGGTGTGTGTGTGAGAGTGTGTGTGTGTCTGTGTGTATGTATGCATTTGTGGTGTGTATGGGAGTATTTCATTATGTGTATGTCATTGTTGGTGTGTGTGTGAGACTGTGTGTGTGTGTGTGTGTGTATGTATGCATTTTTGGTGTGTATGGGAGTATTTCATTATGTGTGTGTCATTGTTGGTGTGTGTGTGTGTGTGTGTATGTATGCAGTTGTGGTGTGTATGGGAGTATTTCATTATGTGTATGTCATTGTTGGTGTGTGTGTCTGTGTGTGTGTATGTATGCAATTGTGGTGTGTATGGGAGTATTTCATTATGTGTATGTCATTGTTGGTGTGTGTGTGTGTGTGTGTATGTATGCATTTGTGGTGTGTATGGGAGTATTTCATTATGTGTGTGTCATTGTTGGTGTGTGTGTGTGTGTGTGTGTGTGTGTGTATGTATGCAGTTGTGGTGTGTATGGGAGTATTTCATTATGTGTGTGTCATTGTTGGTGTGTGTGTGTGTGTGTGTGTGTATGTATGCAGTTGTGGTGTGTATGGGAGTATTTCATTATGTGTATGTCATTGTTGGTGTGTGTGTGAGACTGTGTGTGTGCGGGAGTGAGTACAGACAAACGTGCTTCATTAATGCCACGAGTAGTCCATGAAAACTGGGTACAACTTATTGTTGTGTCCATTATTTTTTCTGTACTGTTTTATGCTATTGAGATTCCACGTTATACAAACTTAATGGATGATGGCAAATCATTTAATTTCTGAAGTATGTGATGAAATAGCCATGTATTTGGTGGTTTTATTGTTTGTGCTACACTGCTGGAATTGCTTGGAGACTAATCCCACAGGCTTTAATCCGTATGATTAAATAAGTGTGGCTGTACCTCGTCTTTGACTGTTACTTCATCTCCCAGATGTCACTGCAGGCCGAGATGTTCGCTGCCAGCACTGTCTGAGAGGGAGGCTCATTTTAGCCGTTGCTGCTGTAATCTTTGATAGCAAAGAGGCATGGGAATTTTGTCCATCCTTTCATCTGCAGGGCTTAAATCAGCCCATGTCCCGTATGTCCTCTGCTAATAACCCTCTGATTGTCAGCCGGCAAGCTGAGCCCTTTGTGGTGACTGTGGGTTTGCCTTAAAGTCTGGGAACGGAGCGGAGGGAGAGATAGAGAGAGATGTTCTCAGAAAGGCCCAAAATTACACTGGTCAAACATAACAGTCCTGTGTGGGAAGAAAAGATAATGGTTTTTAAGATTCTGAGTTGTTTTAAAGAGCCCCAATAAGAATTATAATGTCAGTAAAATGTTTGTGTCCTACAGAGACATCACAAAATTCCAGTATTCCTGAAGTTATATACCTCCTTAGTATATTGTAGTCCGTGGTTCAGTCTCATAGGCCAACTCAAGTATTCATGTGGGAACGGAAACTAGATTATTCCCCACAGAGTGCCTCGCCGTTGCTGTTTTACCAGCTACAATATAATTACCTTCAAGTATCCTACAAGTAGGAAACTTAAACCTGACATTTAGCATTCTTTATCAGAGAATACGCTGTTTTTTTTCAGGCCAACTGTTTTTGAGAGGAAGTAACAGCTTGAAACTGTCTGGATGTGAAACTTAATTTGTGGTTCTCGAAAGAATGCAAGGAGAATGTGTTTTTAATAATGCCCACAGATACATGCTTGTTGACAGAGCCAAGTTTTTTTTTTTCCTCAGGGAAGCACTGTGATAAGAATGACATAGGAAATGGCCTTAATCTTATTATGTTAAAGAGAGAAAAGTGTGTTTTATAAAGCAGACACTCTTTTTCCAGGCCTTTGAAGAAGAGAGACCACAGCGGGATGAAAACTCCCAGACTCATCCATTTCCTTTTGGCTGACCTTCCACTGAACTGCTGACCACCAAAATACAGAGACCGCTTTAAGCCTGGACCCTCTAGGAACCCTGAATTTAAACCAGCGCACGCAACAGTCCATTTTAGGTACGCATCAAGGCTCCTAGAGAGATTCTGTTAAATAGATTCATATTTTCCCAAATGTTTTGTCCGCATTCACAGATACCCTGATGTTTACACATTAATGTAGTGTGCATTCACAGATACCCTGATGTTTGCACATTAATGTAGTGTGCATTCACAGATACCCTGATATTTACACATTAATGTAGTGTGCATTGACATATACCCTGATGTTTACCCATTAATGCTGTGTGCATTCACAGATACCCTGATGTTTACACATTAATGCTGTGTGCATTCACAGATACCCTGATGTTTACACATTAATGTAGTGTGCATTCACACATACCCTGATGTTTACACATTAATGCTGTGTGCATTCACACATACCCTGATATTTACCAATTAATGTAGTGTGTATTCACATATACCCTGATATTTACTCATTGTAGTGTGCATTTACATATACCCTGATATTTATCCATTAATGTAGTGTGCATTCACACATACCTTGATATTTACCCATTCATGTAGTGTGCATTCACAAATATCCTGATATTTACCCATTCATATAGTGTGCATTCACATATACCCTGATATTTACCCATTGATGTTGTGTGCATTCAGAGATACCCTGATATTTACCCATTCATGTAGTGTGTTTTTACACATAGCCCTTACCTCCATTTGTGCTCAGAAGGAGGAGGAGGTCTACATTCTATGCAGACGATACACTGTAAAATGTTCAGTGGTCCATCAGCTCTTACCGAATACATATGGTCCCTATTGGATTCATACTGTATGTACTCTGTTCGAGTTTAATTAACACTGAATATTTATTATGTTGCAATATCAAGATTCCTAGCCTCTGGTAAATATACCCAAGAAGATTTGTGATAGCAGCCTGACAAATTCACCTGATTGAAGTGCGTAATATCCCCAATATCACTGTGTCTAAGTTATGATTAAATAATTTTCAGGAGAATAGGTAATGGCTAATACTTTTTTAATGCTTTGGGTGTTTTGGTTATTTTAAAAAAACATGGACAAGTTGTTTGTATAGATCATTACAGGTCACTACTTTTGGTGTTATCAGTGCTGCTGCAAGGTGCAATGTGCTTGCCAGGACACCTGAAGCACAGCATTTTTGGGTTTTGGCTTTCACAATTTTCAAGGAAATTTGCTTTCAGAGATTTGCTTACCTGTCAGAAATTAAATTTGTTGTACTTCACATTGCAATTATATGATTCTGAATACTGTATTTCCTTGTTGTGAATGGTAGTTCAGTATGTCCATATCCCATATTTATATGGTTAGCAAACAGAGAACTTCTAACCACTGTGAAGCCAAACACACCCAGATGATACATCAGAGAATGCCATAGGCAAGAAATTAAAATCCATATTTGAAGCTCTCTCTGTTTAGGAGGTCTGGCCTGATTATCTGTGAACCTGTGCTTGTGTGCCAAAGATCACATGATCAGAGACTTGTTAATTAGCATTTTGTTAAGACTTTGAAGAGGGCTGTGATGTACATAAAGCTCCCAATTAAGATCCGTGAGTGAAGCAAATGCCAGCCTTCATCAAGACACCCCTGGCATACATATCATGCATCTGTAGAGGCTTCTTGCAAATTAATTGGTTTGCTTGAAGGCATAAATAGCATGTTCCTCCCTGTAGTTCTTCAGCACTAAGTGTCTTGAATACACAAGATTTATTTCTTGTTAAAAGAAACACTGGAACCCCAATATCATCTCAGATTGCAAAAATAAGAACATTATTGCAGATTTTTACAGCATTAACAGCAGTAACTTTGTACGTGACTTCTTTGTTTTTATTCATTTTTACTGCCAGCACATTTTCCTGCTACATTGTACCGTAAATATGTTCAGATCTTCTCTAAACACATTTTTACAAATTTCCATTATAAAAATGTCGCAAAACATTATTTTGGGAGATGGAATCTTCGTTATGTGTGCAGATACAGGACTGTGACTTTAAATTATGTATTTTCTTGAGGATGTAGAAATGCTCCTATTTAAGGTACAACAAACATGTTTTTCATCATTTTGTATGGACAGTTGAATGTCAAAATGTTACTGCCTCAATGAAAACCTTTTTAAAAAGTATGATTACAGATAGTAAGAAGGCCACAGTTTATGGCAAAAAAGTGAATCCCAGATCCTTCATGGACATGCAGAAGTTCACTCATTTGACCCTAAAAAGGGTAGCTAAATCCTCTAACTCCATAGAATTGTTATGACTGTTATGACTCTGTTTGTGTGTGTGTGTGTGTGTGTGCGTGCATGCGTGTGTGTCTGTGTGTCTGTGTGTGTGTGTGTGCGTGCATGCATGCCCGTGTGTGTGTGTGTGTCTTTGTTTGGGTTGCTATGTGTGTTCACATGTGGTTTTGGAAATAAAAAGAAATGAATTGTGGATGGGAGTAGAGAGGAATGTCCTTCAGTGGATAATGAATAGATTTACCATCAGTGGAAATGGAACACGAGTTTACCCAGGATCCTCTGAGACTGAGAGTGTGTGACCTTGGCAACCCCTGGGCTCTGTGTTATTTCTCTTCAGGAAGGAGCCCGCGCGTGGGCTGATTTGATATCTATTTCCCAGTGCAGAGCATGCCCATTTCAATGCCTGTGTTTGTGTTTCATCCTGAGAATCAATATAAGCAAGGAGAGATTTCACCCAGAAATAAATGCATTTACATTGTGTTCTCCTGTTCCGTTTCCTGTGTGAGGCACGAGCCTCGGTTATTGAATGTGGATTTTAGACTGGATCAGGTGGTGAATGCTGCTCTCATCGCAGGTCCCATCATGCCCTTGTGAATTTCGGTGCACTGTTGCAGTGCAGGCATTGGCGCTGCAAACGGATTTGATATCTTTCTCATCAGAGAAAGTCACAGGTGGTGTTTTCAGTGTGTCTGGCCTCATACTGGAAACAGCCAAAATAAACAGTCTGGGAAAATACGCCTTCTGCAGCTGCAGTCTTGGTGGCTATAATTTTTTTTGGGAGATGTTGTCTTGAAATGTGTTCATAGCAGCTAATTTTAGAAGAAAAAAAAATCCATTATCTGTCAAATTCAAGATCTCACAAACTCGACGGTTTTGTGTCAAAAGTTTATTTGTCCTTGGGAAACTTCTGGATGTTCAAACAAGTGTGGCCACAGAGTTTTAAAGTTGATTCCTGTTTAGGAATAACATTTTATGAGAATTACATAAGTAGGGACAGAATCTGCATTGTATCATGAGTCTGATGTATCAACTCTGCATAGAATTTCTGGTGATGTTGCCATGACTTTGAATTTGTGGGCATCTGTGAGAAGGCTGCTGTGTGTCTTCGAACATCCTCGGCTGTTGTGTTTGTTCACTTAATGCATAGCTGACATTGTTTGGGTCAGTGGCTGTTTCTGTGGTGATTCCTGTGGCTGGAACTTTGCTGCCATTCCTAGTGGTGACAAGAGAGTACAGAGAGTGAGCGTGGAAACAACAGGCGCATTTGTATCAGCTACACTTACCTGAGTGTGTATCAGGTCCTGGCCAAACACAGTGAGAGGCTAGGCAGTGCTACATTTATCAGAACTGCAAGGTTATGGCAGGCTTTTTATGGTACGAAAGCACAGAGGAATGCAGAGGTGTTTTCCTTTTATCTCTACTGCGGTACTTCTGGACTGCATTAATCTACAGTTCACATACACTCTACTGATGTTGTACTTACTGTCTGGTGGTCAGTGGTCAGAACACACTGCTTTTGAAACAGAATAATAACAATGTAGGTAAGATAGGCCTACAGATCTAAAATGTTTTAGAGAGGTTGTTTGCCAAAAAAAAGAAAAAGATTGGATCAGAAGGAAGACAGGACCCAAAATGTTTCCTCACAGTGTCAGAGTTTCTAAACAGGTAACATTTGCTTTAATAATGAGCATTGGATATTATGGCAAACAATGGATTCCACCCAAAAAAGTATGTGTTCAAATAGTAAATTACAACAATCTGTGGCTAATTAATAGGATTATGTTAACGGTTATGTATTTGTGATGTGATATAATATTGTACAGTGATTATTTGCAGATATGTTGATCATATACACATTACCCTAGTGCTATTCTACAGGTACATGAAACCTCCCTCAGTGAGCCCCCTTAGTACAAAAGGTACAGATGAGATGGTTTGCAGGTCAGATGAACTGAATGGTGAGAAGCATGGCTGATTAGATTGAAGGGCCAATTGAAGGGCCCCACTGCTGATGCATGCAAGGAATTCACAAGGGAGAATGTTGTCTTTCCCCACACAGAAAAGGGAGAAATGTGGGAATTCACAGGCGGTCTTCAGATAACATTACATACCAGGAACGGTTTTCTCAACATGGAGAGCATACAGGTGACGTAAAAGTGACGTAATCACTTAAGTTATTAAAGTTATTGTTATTATGCATTCAATATCGTGTAATAATTCACATTGGCATTTTAAATCCAGTATACATACAAGAACGAGGCGAATTTGTAGCATTCACCGAATTGCTATTGTGACAGTATGAGCTGCACGATTGCATGACACCCCTGTATGTATTGAGACCAAGAGAATGTCCAATAGGTATGAGGAATGATGGATTGCTCACACTGCTGGGAAGAGGAAAAGTAATTTAGTGGAGGAAAGTGTTATTTTGGGATATTGTGTCAAATGTTTTTATAATATCTGATAAAGCTAATGGGAGACAAAAACAACCAAAGCTTTGACATGTCAGAGGTAGTGTGCACATACCACACACTAAGCTCGAGCAAGGGGGGGGGCGGTTTACAAGTGACACAGTGCTGCCACCTGTTGGCAGTTCTGTTTCACTGAGAGCATTTACTTAATACAGGATCACACTTAAACCTATACCATGATATCTGATATTGAATGAGATGCCTTTTGGTGCTGCTTGTTACTAATTGCATCATGGGTCACTCAGCAGATTTAAGTCCATACTCTTAAAAGTTACGGGCCATTTTGTGCTTCAGTGAAGATCAAAGTGGCGTGGTTCGGTTGCTGCTCCTTGCAGCCGTTTCCAGCAGTTGCTCCAGGCTCCGCTTCTCTGTCCATGTATTCCCCTCCCAGCATTCTTTTTTGTTTTCAGCTGCTCAAGTGTGGTTTAAACATGACAAGAAGTCCACCGGGACATGTGCTGCGCTTGAACCCTGAATATTACATCAGACTGTACTTTGCTTCACAGCTCATGGCCTGGGGAGGGTTTTGTAATAAAGGTTGTGTGTGTGTTTGTTTAGAGAAGGGGGCGGTGCTTAATTGCTGAAGGCCGCTGTTGCCGTATACCTGCAGCTGTATAACTGTCTCCATGAGCTGTCACAGGGTTTGCTGGGTAAGCTAGACTGAGAAAGGGACCATTGCTGAATTAATTACCTGCCACCGTCTCCTGGTTTATTTCAAGGTCACAGTGAAGTATCTACACTGGCATTTCCATTGAGTCACCTCTGTGATTCCAATACACATTATGAAGAATATTAATTGAGATGAATTTGCTTTTATTTAAAATTTGAACTTTGAGTGTGGTGAGGAATTGTGCAATGTGGCAGGGGGTATTGTTTGATTATGGGGAGCTCCACAAGCAGCTCTGGAGTGACTGCTAAGCCTGCTTGCACCGGGAGGGGTGTGTTTGTGGTGTGTGTGTGTGTGTGTGGGGGGGGGGGGTCAGCAGATTCATCGGTTTGTTGAGACAGCAGTGCAATGAATCTTCCAAGTGACCATAGTTACTAGCTGAGGAAAGACACCAGACTGATTCTGGTAGATGTATTTTTTTTTGTGTAATTCAAGAACAGTTAGAAAAGACACTGCACTTATAGGACATGGTATTTAAAAAACAAAATAAAATAAAATCATTTTAATAAATAAATAAAATACATAAAAGTGCCATAGGGGAGTGGATAGCTATGTTCTGTTCAGGCGAAAGCTAGTGTGAAAAGGTGAGTTTTTAAAAGTTCATTAAAAGTGGAGAGAGTCTCAGCATTACGGATGTGGGGAGGGAGTGTGTTCCAGAGTGTGGGTGCTGCACAGGAGAAAGCCCGAACACCAAGGGTGGAGTGGCGAGACGTGGGGACAGTTAGAAGTCTGGCAGAGGAGGAGCAGAGCGAGCGAGTGGGTGTGTGATTCAGGAGAAGATCAGTGAGATAAGCCGGAGCTAAATCGTGAAGTGCACTGTAGGTTAGCAGGAGGGTTTTGAATTGTATTCGGAAATTCAAAACACAATACAGCAAATCCTAATTGTTCAAAATTATGAGATGCATTTATTGAAGCAGGAGCTTCATCGGAGTCTGAATGGTGAAACGCTGAGTCCCTCCAGCACAGGGCCACCCGTGTTCATTAAGCCCAACTATTAGTCCCGTGTCTAATTAAAGGTTTGGTGGGAGCAAAAACCAGGAACATCTCTGTCACTCCAACACCAGGGTTGCCTTCCCCTGTTTTAACATATAAAAACTGTCATGTTTTTTTTTTTTTTTTACTTTAATATGATTAAAATATGAGTAATATTGTAATTTCAAAATGGTTGCAAGTTGTACAGCCTAAAATTCAGTACCTGTCGGTAGCATATCTATCTCAAATATCTTCATTACCCTGTGAGATTTGTGAGCTGTACTGGTGATTTACAGTTGCCCAGTGACATTCTGGGTGATAGATAGATGGACAGATAGAAAAATAGTAGGGAGAAAAAGATGAAGAGGGATAAAATGTTGGGGAGGGCTTCATTACATTGTGGTCAGGGAGAGACAAAACACGCGGTTCTTCCCATGTTGAAGAACCAAACAGACAAATGACTTATTTTCTCCTCCCACATAGTTCAGGGCCCTCCAACAACACATGTCTCTCTTGGTCCCTGTGGGGAATGGCTCACATAAACATCCATGGCCATTTTTATCCTCCAAATGTGACAAAACCATTCTTCACACATGTTCGATATCCAGTGCTGGTCTTTGTCTGTGCTCCCTTGCTGTATTTTGCCCATATTTAGTATGCTGTTTTAAAGCAACAGTCCCTTTACAGGCCCCTGAGTGGAAATCAATAGTGTAGAAAGAGGCAGAAAGTATATGGCATCCAGAATTCCTCATGATTGACTACAGGAAAGATCTTATCCACAGAACTGCTCAAAGCATTCTTCCAGCGAGAAAACCATTTTGTTCTTTTTTCACTCAAAGAGGTAGAACTCAAACGCCACTGCATCATTCTTCATACCATCTCAGATTTGTATGCATTCGCTTTAGTTTAATATAAAACAATATAATCTCAGTTTAATGTTCATTTATGTGTGTAAAGTAAAATTATATTTAAGTACAAAAAAAAACATACATAGGATCATGCAGATTAAAATAACAAGATCTTATTAACATTGATTTGGTGGTACAACAATGTCATGTTGTTTTGTATAAGAAAGCCCTACATCCAAAATACTTCAGAAACCATGACACAAGAATGTGTGCTTCCTAAAACCATATGGCTCCATTATGTAATCAAAGTGCTTTATATAGATTGCTCACTACTGGCAGTGGTATGAGAACAGTCAATAGAGTGTGCGCTAACTTGCACATATTAGCCTAGCCATGTTGTTTCTGGCTTGTCTGCTGTTTGCATACTGATGGCTTGAAGTTTCATATGATCGTCGGCCATGTTGCAAACTGTCACACACGGTTAATGAGCCATGAGGGGAATGGTGCACGCCCTCTCAGCGTGTGTGTACAGAGAAGCTGCCTTGCTAACCAACCTGTGTGTACAAACACCGCTGCTCTGTCTGTCACCCATTACTTATCGCTACAAGCGACTGGCTGAGTACTGGGCAATTATTGATAACTGCAGTTTTGTACACAATGGGCTGCCGACGTACCCCAGAGAAAGGGAGAGTTTTCCCACAGCTCGCTTGATGTGTGGATCACCTGGACAGTGTTCCTTTGTGAATAGTGTGGATAATCTGGATTTTGTAACCGTGTAAATTCGATGTGGACTGTGTTTCTGCATGAATTCTGTAAATGACATGAAGTCATTTTAAAAATGCCACAATCGACTTTAACACAAGACACAATTGGGCTGATCGAATCAAAGCTTGATGAAATCATTTCCCAGCACCAATGCATTCCTTTAAATCCAAAGTCTTCTGAAGGTTCTGCTGTGTGACTGATCTGATGTTGTCTACACCAGACCAAATTTCATTCACTATCTGTATGTTCTTTCCAGATGTTTCTAAGCTCTCTTAAATGCTCCAGTATCTCATTCAGTCTCACTTTCCTGGCCAACATAAGACATTTCCTTTTAACCCTTGCGTTTCCATGATACTGTTATGCAAAGCAGCTGCAGCACTTCAAGGTAAACTATTTTCCCTCCCCCAGCCTTATCAGCGCCCCACACTGTGCTTCTCTCCAGGATGTCTTTCTCTGCCGCTCTTAATCACACTGTGCCCTCCGCCCTCCCTCGTTCCTTAGCTCCGTTAGCTCTCTCCACTTTATCTGTTTTTTTACTTTGATGAGTGAAACACAACAAGAAAGAAAAAACAGTTTAAAGTTAAACCATTAAAAAAACCATTCTGTTTCAACTGTGGACTCTAGTTGCGGTGTGTCTATGGTTGATAGAGTGGCATGATGTTCTTCTACTTATTACCCTTCCTTTCAAATGAATGAACATGGTCCTAAACTGAGCCAGGGAGAGTAAATCTATGTGCAGTGTATGCTCACCCCTGTGAGAAGTAGTCCATGCCAGTGAAAGCAAGACTATTCTTCATAATGTGGTGTTTACTAATGAGAGGCAGGGAAAGGAAGCATTTCTTTCACATTGATGTGAGTTCTTCATTAAAAACCTGCCACAGAATTGGCTGACCATATTTCCATAAGCCTACATCTAAATGGCTATCCAAATCTGTGATTATGCACACACCCTTTTGAACAATGAATTCAGTTTTTATTTTAAAATAACATTGCTATGTTGCTGTGGATTATAGCTTCAAAGCCTTTCCTCACTATGTTTCTCTTCACCATTCATTGCCCTGACAACCATCAATTCAATCTAAAGTCTCACAGCAATAGTTACATATACCTATTAATCTGAGCAATAAAATACTTTTGTTTAATCAAAATGGCAAAAAATGTTAGCCTTGAACAGGATTGTACACTCTCAAAAAGTTATCCATTCATAGTGCTACCAATGCGTATATCAAGTTGAGTTCTCACTTCACTGATATCTCAGTTCCAATATGAATTAAAACGTATAGTTTATGACTCATAATTAGGGCCACTTTATTTTTTCAAACTAAATGTGTCTCTCCCACTTGAAAGAAAGCTGGTGAAATTGATTTATTAAGTCGCACTTCCTTTATTTCTGCTTGTAGGAGGGTAGCTAGACCCAAATGCTAAGTTCTATATCTCTTGCTCCTCTGTGAAAACGTATATTTTTTGCAAACATTGCAGAAACAGCATGTTCTGTTTATTCTCTTTATCCCTGGGAGATTAGATGCCGAGACTGTGTTTGCATGCTCTAACCAGAACATGTGGTCTTCAAGACCGGCTGCAATCCATCATTTGTGTTTCACAATTTATATTATTAGAACAGCAGAATGTATTTTTGAAGCAGTCAATTCAACAACAGATGATGGATTTCTGAAACATGGCATCTGCCTGTTGAATTGAGAGTTAACCATCTTTAGTTGTGGTCACAAGGTCTTCTTGGCTGCAGAACACTGGTCACTGAGACAACGTGTGGAAATGCCTTGATGTAATTGGTTATGGACACTCTTTACCATGAAAAGAAAAAAGTCCTTGTGACTGCACTTCAGCAATGGTTCATTGGTCATGTTGATTTAAAAATATGTTGGAGTATTCTGGTCACGTTCATATAGTTTCCAGTTTATTGCCACCAGTGCTTTAAATGGCCGGCCCAAAGAAGCTGGCATGTGGTCGTGTCAACTGATGAACCACCTCACAGATGCCTGGCAGCTGCTCCATTAAAATGAATTTGTGAAATGTAGTATGCATGCAAGGCCACCCCAGGTCCTGTAGGTTCTCCCTGGTAACTATCTGTGATAGTTATAGCTTTCATATTTGAATGTACAGGGCCAAAAAATGTGGTATATAACATATTGTCACATAATTAGGGCCACCCGTTTGTCTGCACTTTGTGACCTGCAGGGGTTTACTTGTATTTCAATGGTTATCCTGCAGGGGTCTCCATAGGCACTCCAACAGCACAGTCAAGTGACGAATTGTACAATTGCGCTTCTAATTGAGAGTGAACAGACGTCATGGTCAAGGAGTATGTACTTTCAACCACAGTTTCCCCTATATGGTGTTGCCTTTTCCCCAGGCTTCCAATATTGGGGTATTATTGTCTCAAATTAAACAAATAAATAAATCAATAAATAAATGTAACTGATCCACAAATAAATGTAGCTGATCCACAAATAAGTTATTTACATTTATTTGTGGATCCGCTGCATTTATTTGTGGATCATCTACATTTATTTCCGGATCACTAACATTTATTTTTTTATTTTTGATACAATAATACCACCATATTCCAATACCCCCTTGTGAAATATTTTTGTGAAACATTGGCAAGTTCATCTCTGAAGCTGCTACTCTTCATGCCCCAACAACCATCCTTAAGTGATCTCTAGTCAATATACATTGTATTCCCCATTTTTCAAAATGTTTCCTTAATTTTGTCAGTTTTCAGTCGGTGACTGTATTTAATGCTGGGCTGAGAAGGACTGTGCACTTAAACTCCCACACTGCACTGCGATTTAACTTCTTTAAATCGGGAACTGCCGTATTTAATCCAAAACTGTCTGTAGACACAGAACATATGCAAGCATCAGCTGAACAAATTGAAATAGAAAAAGACAGAAAAATGGAAATTTCTTATCACTTCCTGTACTCTGTCAGACTTGATAAGATAAAGAAGCCTGGGCTCTGCATTTTCTATACATGCTATAGTCTGCCCTCCTCTCTGTGCTGTAGGCTCATCTGGTTTACCCTGATGGAGCTGTGGCCCTGGATGGGAAAGGGTGAAGTCTGTTTTGCTCCTCTGGTGAAAAATGTGCTCTGTAGGATTATGGGCATTGCTTTTCCACTCTAAAAGTATTTTGAAGCCTTACAGAAGTGGGCTACTGTACTGCACTACGTCTCATGCCGAAATGATTATTGGTTTTACCAGCAGTTTTTGCCTGCCCATCAATCATCTACCCAGTATTATTTTCAATGAGTGCAAACTCTTCCAGAAGAATAGCAATAAACATAATTTTAATTAAATATTTTGAAATGGTAGCAAGATAATTAAGTAATGTAATTATTCTCTAATGTGCTCTGATCCGGGGAATGCTGGTGTGAAGACAGCACTTGTTTAATCTTGCCCGTGTTGACGTTTGATACAATTGTACAGCTTGTGTCTTTTGAATTTGTGATAGGGTCCAAAGAATTCAATTAAGATATATGACGGCCTTTCATGATTATCTCTGCTCACCATGTTCAGTGTATATATGTAGCCTATTTTGAGACAGCAGAGCTGTGATGAATTGCCTGTGTTGCCCCTCTTGTGGAAAAGCCAGTCCCTTGCAGCACAGACCTGCTGTTCTTATGGTCTGTGTGAGTGTGTATTCTGGATGGGATTAGCATGAGTGTTAGCTAGAGGCCTCTGGGCTGGTGCCTTGGGGTTGGGGGCTGGGGGCTCTGAGGGCCTGAGACCTCCGGGCTGGGGCCTCGGGGCTAGGAGTTGGGGGCTCTGAGGGCTCTGGGGGCCTCGGGGCTGGGGGCTGGGTGTGGGAGAGAACTACAGACTCACCCTCTGCCAGTCCAGTGGAAAAAATTAAAACAGAAGAAGAGAAACTTTGAGAAAGCTAATGAGAAGCGAGGGTGACGACTGACCCAAAATGCAAAGTGCATGCCTGGGAGTGAACCTCTACAGGGGGCCACAGCAAGGAAAAGGTCAAATCAGCCAATCATTTACAGATTTGGAGACGGGGTGGGTTGGTAAAGGGCTGGGGTGATGACGAGTAGAGCTGGAGGTTTTTTTTTGGGGGGGGGGGGTGCTATCGCGCTGGGGTTAGAACAGTTGGTGGATTTGTGGGAAGTGATGAGGTATTTATTAGAGGGGGGAAATAACTGTAGACGACTACCAGCAGTGCAACCCTCACCTCTGCCACCATTACACATGTTTTATTTACGGCTGTTTTCCCCATTCCAGGCTCTGCTGGCCTTGACCTCAGAGGTGCGTGTGGTATGAAGTGTGTCACGCCACATTACCACCCTGATTACATCTTCCCTCCTCACATCCCACTATGAAAATTAGGTATGCTTTTATATCCATAGGCATACCTACATGAAGTTTGTTATATATATCAACATTTGTAATATGTATGTTTGTTATGTATTTCCTGTCTGGCTTACCATAATATAATAAATATATCATAACAAACTTTGATATATATATAAAAAAACTTCATGTAGGTGTGCCTATGTATATATAGTACATTGTGTAATTATTTGCAGTTGTAATCATTTGCTTAATGATCATTATTGTTTGTTTTGTGGATATACATATACTTCACATTGGATGTGAGCTGTAGAAGTCCTCAAACAATACTGTATTACTGTCAATGGTGAGAATGAGCTAATGAACTGACCAAAACTGCGCCTGAAGAATTTGTGTTTGGGGGAGATAAGAGTGAGACTGTTAAAAGGACCCATTTAGGTTCTGTTAATAATTGACTCCCTTTTAACAGTAATGATTACACTGCTGAGTGGTGGGAGTTCACGAGCAGTTCAGCCCCTGTTCCAGGGGCTGCAAAAAAGGAAAAAAAAAGAAAAACAAGTGCATAGGGGACTTGAACCGATCCAGCTCACGAGAAGACAATTAGTCTGATTCTCTGATAGTTGAAAGGAGGGGAAAAAAAGGGATTTTGCGTGGAATTCCTGAGCTGAAACGGCATAACTGTTATTGTTAATCCCCATTTTATTTTCCGCGCCACTTCTCTGCTGTAGACAGACAGCAGCACCAGTCACCTGACCAACACACTGAGCGGCTAGAATTTAGTCTCTCCGCAGCCCTATCCACATTTCCCTTGGTATTTTTTTTTTTTGGTGTTCTGCTCAAGTTGAGGGGAAGAAAGGGGGCAGCGCAGGCAGGCAGCAGAACAGAGGAGCTGCACAGTAGCTGCAAACAGCAGGTGAGAAGAATCCTGTCTCTGTGGAACACTGGAGACGCAGCGCATGCTAGAGGTTTGTGTCAAGCTCTGGGTCTTCTCTCTCGCATGCGTGTGTGTGTGTGTGTGCGCGCGTCTGTCCCGTGTGTGCACACGGCAGCTTGTGTTACTACGTGCATGTTGGTTCAATTGGATGGTGATAACAGCCTGCTAGCACAGCTGCTGCAATGCAGGAGAAAGTGACAGGCGCTTCGCACACTGAGGGAGGATTATGCAGTGCCTGTGCCTTCGGGGGCTGGAGCCCGGCTCATTTCCCGCTGCGTTTGCCTGTGCGGCGGAGTGACGGCGCCGCCTCCAGCGCCGCGGCGCGCGCGTTCGCTGGGTGAGAGTCCTTTCCCTGAGCGCTCCATCCGCGCTGTGATGTTTTTCTGCTGCGTGCTGCTGTTTTGCTATCGAGCGCTGCGAGTGCGGGGAGTTGTTGCCATGCAGGCTTTCGCTGCAGCAGGATGTGGGGGTTTCGGCGCGCGAATGGAAATCGGTGCGTGACGAGAGCGGGGCTGTGACTGCCGGTAGGACAGCGCGCGTTGGCTTCAGGCGGGATGGGTAGCAGCGCTGGCGTGAAGTGACAGTGCTGTAATTGATACATGTATGTGCATCGGTCTGTATCTCTGGGATCATAAAGTCCCGTATTCCAGCGCTCCTCCTGTCTCCCGACATCTTCGGTGCAGAGGATATGGCTCATGTCATCGCCTGTGACACCAGGTGTGTTGTTTTTCCCTTAAAGAAAATCGATTTGAGTGCGTTATGGATTTCGTGTGTAAGCGGTGCGTGTTCATTAGCTGCAGCGCGGCTGTGCTTCTCCATTAATGCGATTTCCACGAACAGGGAGGAAGGCTCAACCACACCATCACGGAGGAATAGCGCTTGCCAGGGGGCTCAGCTGAATAATTTATATATGAGATGTTCCATTTCACTAATGAAAGCCACTGGACCACTTGCCTAGTGTGCTGCTTGCTTGCTGTGCGATGTGTCCCCTATGAGAATGCATTGAAATGATAAGAAGGCTTAAAACAAATCTATCGTACTGCAGAGAGATGGGGACATTCCTGCTGGGGAACAGACAGGAGCATGTAGAGGGTGATACAGGCTGCGTCTCCTTGATAACACCACAGTGGTCTTCAACTGGCCCTTCTGTGTGCCCCTCAGACCGTGAACTGTGCAGATGTTCAGGGCAGAGCGATTTCTCAGGAAGAACCGACTGTGCAAAGACTCCAAGCCCACTGCCAGTCATCCGTACGGAACACACATTCATTGCTCATTATCTGGTAAGAAGGGCATGAGGAATGATGGTTGGATGGTTGGCCAGTAATAATTTCAAGAAGGTCATGAGAGGCTCAGGTCTACCTTAGTGTCTGACAGTGCATCAGGAAGACGCTGCATCTTTTGTGGTAACAGGCAAGACTGACAGCGGATCGATAGAATGGATGAAATCCTCTGAAATAGGAGTAGCATCAATGACAAGTCACACGACTCAAGGTTTCGGCTTTGAGGCATGAAGGCATCCTATTGGTTGTTTCAGTAGGTGTCAGTTCAGACAGGGGAATGAATGTATGCCATGCGTACTGTTCCAGAGTTTTACTTTCTGTGTTTTTTATTTATCCAATTGGAAGACAGTCGTTTTATCTGTTAATTTATGTGAAGTTGGTGAGAGATAACTAAGAATGCATATCAGTTCAAGGCAAGTGAAAATAATAGGCATTCAGGGGAGAGATTTTAGTCATGTGAAAATGCCTTTCTACAGCTGCCTTTTTTTCAGTGCCCATGTTGTTGCAACTTTTAAATTGCATAGCCAACCTTGAATTAAATCTCCACTGGAAAAATGTAGAGAATGCTACATTAAGAATATCTCTAATTTGATTTCTGTTTCATGGTTGCTTACGATTTGATATTTGCATCCTGCAGCCATCATGTATAAACACAATGGAGCGAGGCACTATTGCTAGCTCTCTGGCTCTAAAGTCTCACTTCTTGATTCACTGTTCTGTTTCAAGAGGTGTTGTTTGATTTGAAACCAAGGCATTCCATTAAAAACAAATATATGAATGCAAATCAAAGACCATAAAACCATGCCACTGCCTAACAATAACTGTCAATGCATGTTCAAAATGGGAGAATTTGGAGCCAGAGAACCAGCAATCCCATAATGCAAATCTCTGTTGTGCTTATAACAGTTTATAAATGTTTTTTTTTCCAGTGGAGATTTTGAGGTGAATAATGTTTTGCCTGTATAGCAGTAGCATGGCTGTTGAAAAACTATGCAGCTCACTGGTTTTAGCCTCTAAGTTGGACCTGTGGTAGCTGTTTTTCACCCAGCTCATCTTCCCTCTTAGGCACAAAGACAACATGAGCAGATCACATTATTTCTGCTTCACGTCCGCGGTTGATTCAGTTATTGAATGAATGTAATTTGATTTTGTGTGGGAGAGAAACATGATAAGCCCTGACTTTCAATTAAGCCCCCCCCCTCCCCCCCCCGAACTCTTGCGGCACATTCGGTCAAGTGTACAATGTAAAAAAAATGTTTTGAAATGAATGTGTTGAATGGACTAATTTATAGCACTCGGTGGGGGGAAATTAATGGCCGGTTTGGATTTAGAATGCCTGTCCATCGCCACCTCTCAGAAGTGTTAATTAGATTAAAGTGTTGTGGCTGTAGATCACATGGTCCCATGGGACTGCAGAATGTGCACATATAATTTTGTACGTTCTGTTTTATAGCTTTGACTTTGGCACAGTGATAATTTCTGCTAGCTTCTCTGTGGTTTTTGACTTTGAGCTGACAAAGACAGCAATAAAACTATTAAAAGATAACACCGTGGAGTGTTTAATCCCCTTATCCTGCTCTGTCTATCCCTCCACGGTCTCCTACCTTCATTAATCCACCTTTCATCTCTTGTGCGTGGATTTGAAGCTCTAAACCTAATGGATTCCACCATCGATTTGCTGAAATCCAGCAGCTGCAGATTTTGCTAGCTAGGTGAATGCTATTTCAAACACCAATAACATCATCAATTTCCGGGCTTAAAGAAAGTGAAAGAACCTGGTTTTCGACTGACCAGCACATTTGTTGTCAGCTACATGTGCTTGCTGAAAGTGGGAGACCAATGCCAGTCTTTTGAAAATACATATATTAGTTTCAAAGTGTGTCACAAGGATGTTTGTGCTTCTGAAGTGAGAATTGTTTAATCACATAAAAAAAATTCCTACTTCATGGCATTTTCACATTTTGACTTTTAAGAATTTTGGATGAAACTTGGAAGAACCACCTTCTGAGATGGAATTCTTCTGAAGTCAGTGAAATACAGCGTAGATAACTGTTTACAGAAACCTGGATGCACATCAGAGTTAGAGAGGCTTCTTTGTAAGAGTAAGAATTAAGTAAGCAAGAGTAAAGAATAGCCGTGGTCCTGAAGCCAGTGATACCGACACAGGGTGAATCCGATACAGGGTTATTTAGTATTTTTGGCAAAATTGAAGGGTGTGCTTGCAGAGTCTTGGGCTGACATACTACAAAAACCTTTATTTAATAAGGAGGCATTGCCAGGGTGTATGTATCTGCCTGCCTTGTCCCTTCCTGTGTTGCCCCTTATGCTCTGGCTCAGAGGTATTTACAGAGTGGACCTAGATCCTCTGCTTGCACTGGAAAGACCCATGTCAAATGGTCTTCTTACTTTCGTTGACTTCACTCTTGATAAATCTGTTTCCTGGTATGTAGCAGATTTGTTTTCATTCTTGTACCCAGGTGAATGTATACCAAACTTTAAACAGAGTTTTGCGCTAAGCAGGGTTGGGCTTATATAATATTTGGATTGGAAACCTCCTGGGAAAAGTAAATTGCTAATACATGTTATGTTGGTAGACCAGTATGGGGTACTCCTCCCTCTGGACCAAATAAAATATAACAACCCAGCACTGTGAAGGGGTGGAGGAGGTGCCTTCTGTTGGTCAAGATGTTAAGGTCCTGGGGTCATATAAAATCCATTGGCATTTTTCAAAGAGTATCAGTGCTAACCCTGGTGTCCTGTTAACTTTCCCCCAAACCCCTCTATATATTGCTATCTTATTATCCCCAGTATTGGCTACAGTTGCTCACATTCCATACTTGCTGCTTTATTACTTACAACTTCCTTACTTTGTATTGTTCATCACTGCAAATCAGAACTGAGTTCTCCGTTTACCTACCTGGTTAAATGAAGCAAATAGTATTGTAGGTTAATGGCCAGAAGATTGCAGGTTTGAAGACTGGGTCAGGCATTGCTTTGAGGAAGGCACTTAACCCAGATTTGTCCAGTAAACATATCAGGTTCTATAAATGGATAATATATTTTTAAAATGTTTTTTTTAATCTTGATAAAGGCATGTGCGCTATATGCAGCAAACTATATACAACCTTATCATCCCCAGTATCTCTGCCCAGAATCCAGTATAACTGCTATAACTGTCACTTAGTGACATTTTACCTAGAAATTAGCCAAAATAAGTGATTTATGATACAGTAAAATGTACACAGACATGGTAGGAAAATACTGAACAGAAAGATACAGTACTTCACTCTCATCACACAGGTAAACAAAAACTATTTTCACAGTAGAAATGAATATGAAAAAAGGAACAGCACAATGGTTTTTTCTCAGACAAATTCCAGATGTTCAAGCTCTCCCTCGCTCCACTGTGCTATTCCTCCTTCCCATTAAAGAAAAAAACCCAATTAAATCAGCTGCCTTCTGTTCCAGTTTGATAATTGACTGTATGTCCATCTATACTACATCAGCTACATTTTAGTGCTGATGAGTAGGTCGGGGACGGCTCAAGAGCAGTGGAGATTTTCTCAAAAAATCATTTCTAGGCTGGAAAGTTCCCAGCCTCCTGCTGTTGTCCTGCTGGCTGAACCAATAAAAGACCACAGCTTCATTTAGGGGGTTGCTCTAGCATGTCAGATGTGAGATGGAACTCTTGGCGGGGACACTCATTCACAGTTTGGACAGAAGAGATGAATGGAGTCCATTTAGATATGGATTGAGATCAGTGTTTTTCACCTGATGCTGATGCCTGACCCTCTTTTGCGGTTCAACTGCTGTGTGTAAGTTGCACTGAAGGAGATTTATAACCTGTTATTCTGTGGATTCTGAGTTGCTCTGGAGGGGTAAAAATGTTAGGAAACGTTAGCCACTTATCACTACACTCTGCTATGGTTATCTGTGTAGTTCTTATTTGTCTGATTCTTCCAGAACCACAACTCACACGTACCAACTTGTGCATGAAATCCTCAGAACATTCTCGACACATGTGGAGTTGTCCACTCAACAATGTGAGCTTAGGGGGACATAAACCCAGGGCAGGTCACAGTGTTCCATTTTCTTCCCCCTGATGGTATCCTAGACATACTGTACCTGCCACTGAGGTTCCTGTGAGCTTTTAAGAATTGACACATGCTGGGTTTTAACATGCCCTCTGTCTGTGGCCACTCTACAGCATTTATCACCTGGAGCCAGCACTTATTTATTGTGCTCAGGGACAGACAGCTAGCTGGGTGAATGTACCAGTACTGGGACCATAAGTGCCCCCACCTCCGTCCATTTACTTTAATGTATAGAAAGCCCATACACTTCTCTGATGGACTTGACATGTCTTTGGTTGCTAAGCCCTTAGGTCTCAGAATGCTAATGTTAGATCAAGACTTCAAAGTGATGCATTAGCGCTATGGCACTGAATGTCTCTCTGGCCAAGTCCTCCCCATAACTAATGACACCTGCTGCAAGCTGTGAGGCAGTCTGGCATTCTACTCTCTTCTCTGCATTCTGCTGCAATCAGATTACAAATCTGCCTGGTACTACAGACTGAGTTACAGGACAATATTTTATGAAAGCCTGTATGTTGCTTTAGAAAGTTTTCAGGAAAATCTCCATGTTCCTCAACAAAACTGTGCAAGACCTCATCACAATTACTTTTAACTTTCGCTTTGGCTTTGCATTATCATAGTGTAAAAGGTCAAGCACCTTACCTTGTTTACTAGTCCACATGGTGTTGCACGTCGGGTCTGTGTTCTGAATACTTACACTTAAAGACAGGACCTTTCCTGATCAAATATCTTTACTGTCGGATCATGAGCTTGATACAGGTCTTACTGTATTACCTCTACAATTAATGACTGAAGAATTCTTACCTTAATGAAGAAAAACCCCCTAATACCTGTCCAACAGAAATCCCTCTGAACTTATTGGACGGCACTTCCTCCTACAGCAAGAAACGTATCCAAAAAATACTGCCAAAGCATCAAAGGAGTTTTTCAAAGCTAAAAACTGGAAAGCTTGACTGGCCAAAAACTTGCCATTATCTGAATCCAATCAAACGTACGTTTCATATGCTTAGGAGAAAACATAAGGCAACTCACTACCAAAACAGGCAAAAGCTAAAGATGGCTGCAGTACAGGTTTGACAGAGGATCACCATAAAAGATATTCAGCACCTGCTAATCTCTATGCCTCACAGACTTCAGGCAGTCTTTACATGCAAAGGATATGCGACAAAGTACTAAACTTGGCTACTTTCCTTTACTAAATGTTATTATGTCCCAAAGATTATGTTGCCCTGAAATGGAGGGGTGTATGTATGAAAAGTGCTGTAATTTCTACATCGTGAAACCAACGTGTATAAAAATAACCTAAAATAGAGGCTGAGAATCTCTATTTTAACCAAATGTGAATGATTACAAAACTAAAATTTTTGAGTGCAGAGCCAAATGAACCAAAAATTTGCCTTTGTCCCAAACATTATGGAGTTCAGTGTATATCATGTCAGCAATGTACAGAACTGTTTGAAACAGTCCTAAAAGATTTAAGTGGAAAAAGAGTGGATATGTGTATTTAAGTGTGGTGATGGTAGGTTTACAGGGAAATGAGCCTCTTTGACAGTTCTTGCAATTAATCAAACTGCAATTAAAATGCAGACTATTGCTCCAGGCCTTAAATTACAGAGTCCCCTGCAGTGGCTGTTAGGCTGTTACTACACTTTTCTACAGTCTAAAATGACTTTTTCCCACTCATCTTGCCCAGTGTGGACCAATGTGAACTGAAGGCCTCAGTTACTTAACATCTCCACCTGGGCAAAATGAAATAAAATTGCTCCTGTGGAACATTTTTTCTACTGTGATGTTACTCTAGTGCATTTGTGATTGTGACAGTTTAAGACCATTTGTGACTGCCACTGCTTTCTGGGAAAAGTATTTTCATTTTTATTTTTCAGAGATAGGGTAGGTTTGTAGTGCTTAAATATGAAGCAGTGTAATGGAGTGCAAACATGGTGAAACTGGGATTAAACATCAAAGCCAGAGACTTCAGGGAGGTATTTCAGCTGCTTACCCATCCCCTATAATAACTATAATTATAACTACCACACATTCATGGAAAGAGGTATTCACTAGGGTACTGCATATTTATAAGATTTTCCCATTTGTATGCAATACACGTATACATTAAAATGCAGAACTAACAACTTTAAAAAGCACAAGTTAAATCCATAATAAACATTATTTGTAATTCATATCTAAATGTTTATTTTTTTCAGGTTGCATATACTGACCACATGAGATTAAATCCATGACACTGGACAACTCAAATGATGGACAAGAAAAATGGTAAGAATTTTCTATTCATTTTGAATTGATCTGCAGCCGGTTTAACTGGTCAATATGATTGATCTAATACAGCTAACCTCTAATAGAGCACAACTGCATGTTCCTGTGCTTATATTTTATTTAGGCTTTTAAATGATACATTGAATGAAGGTCCATGGCTAACTACATAAGCAATACTTTATACTGTACTTTTTACATAGATGTGTGAGTTTATATTTATGTTTATGATATCATTACATATTAACACATCTTTTGACTTTGACGTTTCAGCAAATGGCTTTTCCTCAAAAGCCCCTGAAAGAGGAAGTCAGCGGAAGCAGCTGCCATACTCTGTGGAAACCCCATATGGATTCCACCTGGACCTGGACTTCCTCAAATACGTAGATGACATTGAGAAGGGCAATACCATCAAGAAAGTTCACATCCAGCGTAGAAACAAGGGCCCCAAATTCAGCACATTGCCTCGTAACTTCAGCCTTCCTGGCCATGCCTCCAGGGCAGCCCCCAAGGATAGCTGGGCATCCACATCCACCCTAGGCCCCAAGCCTAAGTCACGGGTGATGGAAGTCCAGCAAATCTTTGAGTTTCGTGCCTGTGAGGGTGGGTCTCCAGGCCAGCCTAAGTCACCTGGAGTCATCCACAGATCTACCAGGGAGGATGGTAGCATCAGGGAATTTGATGAACAGCCCCTGGGCATTCATGTCAGGCCACATCTACTTAGAGCATCGAGCATGCCAGTCACAGTCCTGCAGGGAAAGAACTCAGAGTCTGTGGAGGACAAAGGAGCTCAAGCTGCTGGGGGCTCTTGCAAAGAGAATGGTTCTTCTGGAAATGTTTTTATTTCCTCAGATGTGGTGGACAGGAGGTGTGGTACACCTCAAGACCAGACAGCCCTCCACCAGCAGTTTGCCACAGCTCTACAGAGGATCAGGGAGCTGGAGGAGCAGGTCAGGACTATCCCGGAGCTGCAGGCCGAGATCTGCACACTGCGGGAGGAGAAAGAGCACCTCCTTTTGAAGCTTAACTCCCAACCTCTGCTCCTTACAGTGGACAGCATGCAGAATGCAGGCAATGATGGTACAGATGATCAAGTGCAAATTCAAGTGAATCCAGAGGAGTCCGTAGTTACAGAAACAGCTCCAAGTTTGGATCAGCAAGTGGTGCCTTCACCTGTTCAGGAGCCTGACCAAGAGAGTGTCACAGAGCAGCAGGAATCAGAGGTGCAAGAAGATGCTGAAAGACCCTTAGAAACCCAATCAGTGAATCAGGAAGAAGTGTCAGAGAGTCCCTCAACACAGGAACCAGCAGAACAAGAACCAGCAGATAGTTCTACAACACAGGAATTAGTGATGCAAGAAGAAGTACCAGGTACTGTACAGGAACCAGCAGAAGAAGAACCAGCACAGAGTCCTTCAACACAGGAATTGGTAAAGGATGGAATAGCTGAGAGTTCTTCAGTACAGGAATCAAAAGAACAAGACCTGGCAGAAAGTTTGATAACACAGGAATTGGTGAAAATCGGAATAGCTGAGCATTCATCAGTTCAGGAACCAGCAGAACAAGAATTGGCAGAAAGATCAAAAACACCGGAATTGGTAATGCAAGACAAAATATCAGAGAGTTCTTTACAGGAATCTACAGAAGAAGAACCAGCACAGAGTTCTTCAGTGGAGGAACTGGTGATGCAAGATGTAATAACACCAGAACCAGCAGAACAAGAACTGGCAGACAGTCCTTCAATGCTAGAATCAGTCAAGCTAGATGAAGAAGCAGAGAGTTCTTCAACAATGGAATTTGAAGAACAAGAAACTACAGAGCCATCTACTATACAGGAATCTGAAAGGAAAGAAGCAGCAGAACCTCCTACAGTACAGAATTCAGTGGATCAGAATGAACTATCAGAGAATTCTTCAGCACAGGAACCAGTAGAACAAGAGACACTCGAGAGCCCCACAGCACAGGAAACACTGAAACAAGATGAAGTATCAGTGAGTTCTACTGCACAAGAATTTGTAGAACAAGAAACAGCAGAGCCACCTACTGCTCAGGATTCAGGTCAAGAAGAAGGAACAGAAAGTCCTGTGGTACAGGAAGCAGTGAAGCAAGGTGAAGTAGAGGATGACTCACCAACACCTGAAGCAGCAGACCAAGAAACAACAGTGGACCCTGTAGCACAGAAACCAATGGTACAAGATGAAGTATTGGAGAGTTCTTCAGCACCAGAGACAGTGTTACAAGAACAGACAGAACAGACCCCTATAGTAGAGGAAGCAACCAAAGGATTAGTCATAATGGAGGGACATTCAGGGCAGGAGAAAGTTGTGACAGAGGGAGATCAGTTGAGCAGCGTGTCAGAGAATCTTACAATCAAAGAGCTACAGGAGAAGCTGATGGCCCTTGAAGAGAAATTCAGTGATGCCAACAAGGAGCTGGAAAAGACCAATGCTTTACTGAGGGAGCAAGTAGAGGAGAACAAGTTGAAAGAGGAGAGGATAAAACTGCTAACAGAAGAAACAAAGGCTGAGAAAGCACAAGTTGAGCAGGAAATTGGTGATTTAGGAGACACAATGCTATCTTCTGATCCTGCACTAACCTGTGATGCCTCTGTGTGCACTGATTCAGCACCAAAGCTGGTCTCCAAAGAAGTTTCCACTGAACCACTGTTTTCTGACACTATACCCATCACAGGAGAACACCAGAAAAATCTGATAAGTACAAGCACTCAGACTGATTTCACAGAAGCTCAGGTCTCAGCTGGACCTTTCACAGTTGAGAAACTTGATGAAGTGGAACTCACTGTGCATGTCAAAGTTCTGGAGAGTGCTTCTCAGGAAGAACCTTGCAGCGCCATTCAAATAGAGCCTGAAAAAGCAGCGGAGGCAGAAAGCTTTGAGGAACCTGTTGGGCCTGAGAGCTCAGAGCATGCTGCCTCAGACAGTGCTGAAGAAGCAAGCACCTCACTTAAAATTAACCCACCTTGCCAAAGCAGCCAAGAGCAAGAGCCCAGTCCACAGGGGCCAAGCGAGCCCACAGCCTCAAATGCAGTCATCGGCCAGTACGTGAACAGGATCCAGGGGCTCCTGAATGAGCAGTGGGCGTGCTTGGGCAGTGGGCAGCCAGAGGTTACCACCACCATTAAGCAGCCAGCCTCCAAGTTCAGCTCCATTCAGACTCAACTGGTCAGCTCACTCAACGCTCTGTCTGCCTTCTACTCATCACCAGGGCAGAAAGGAGGGGCTACTCGACAAGCAGGTACTGCAGACCACATAATGACCCGTTTCATCTCCTAGAGACAGCAAAGGAAAGGCCTTTGTATGGCCCATATAGAAGTTATTTCGTTATAGTGCAGAGTTTAATACAGCCTTTTTACTCATTGACGCATACTGTGCTGTAACAGACCACACATGCACTGTGCTGACCTCCAATGAGTTTTAAAAGTCTGGTGTCCCTGTATTCACTAAAAGATCCATGGATTATGACCATCAGAGGATTTGTAACATCTGTTAGAGAGAGGAATAATGGAATTACAGGATCCCTCCCATTTATAGATCAAAATATTCCCAGCCCTATTTTTTTGTCTCACTAGAACCTTATGTCTGCAAAATGTTTTAGTTTCAGTGTGATATAATGCAGAAGTTGAAGTATGTGATATCAAAATTCAGCTCTGTTGCATTTTTGCATTGTTTTGTAAGTTAAAGAAGAGTAGAGTTAAAGAACATTTGGTTTAAATTACAATGCAGAAATTACAGAAATACTCAGAGAAATGTTTAAGTGGAGACAGATTCCATTTCCATGGGTGGAACCCATGGCTCTCTGCAACATCAATATTAATAGTTGCCTCAGCTATTGTTTAGTCTGTTTAGTTTTGTAAAACACAGTTGAAGGAATAATCTAATTATAATATGAACAACAGCTTTCTATATCCCATGTAAACAGAATTCACTATTCATTCTGGAATGTGTAGTCAACCCCAAGAGAGCCAGTAGAGAGATTTATTTGCGACAATTTGATTAATGTAGTTCTTCCTTAACTACAACCATAGACTCCAAAATCTCCAGCAGCCTGCCCTGCAATAATCATCAGACTTGTTTGTCTGAACAAGACGAGGCTGTTATTACTGGGATAAATTATACTAGACAAACCAAACAAAAACAAAATAGTGGTGAACATTGTCATGGCTGGTGCTTCTTAAAAAGGTTATTAAAAGATTCAATAAAATATATGGCGGTCCATTGCAAGTATCTCTGCTAAATCCAGAGCTTTTCACAATGGATTTATTCAGTTGATTGTTTCAACAGTCACATTCATTTTTAATTATAATTCAGTAAAATTATAATTGTCTCTTTATGCTTTCTGTTGAGAGCAAACAGGGTACAGTTTGTACATTAACGGGTGGAACACATGCATACATTTTCTATCACCTCTGACCTTTCAGCACTCAAATCCATAATGAAGAAGAATGACCCTGCCGACAAGCCAGGAAACGGGGGAGCCAAGAAGAATCTCAAGTTCGTTGGCGTGAATGGAGGGTAAAATTTTATTAGATTTTGTTTATCCACCTGGAGTTAGTGTCTGTCCTCAGACAGAGATACCGGACGGAATACCCGGCTTGTTTGTCAGAGGGTGAAGGTCATTAAGTCTGTGTGTTTTAATATCCTCCATCTTTCACCAGGGGTCTGAAGTAAACAAAAGCTCTGCCGTGGTGCCTTCCCAACGCGTGTGCAGCCAGACGTTTATGTGCTGAACACAGAAACGGTTCGGGACAAAGGGCTGCATCTTGTTAGATTATTATTAGCTCAACCTGTCAGCTGCATCTGCATACTCCGCACAATAATGACCCAACAGAAGGAGCTTGCCAGCAGTACCTGCTCCCTTATCAAAGAAAAACATCATTAGTGTGTTGATAACATCAGAGGAACCTGAGTACAGTTGTCAGAGTTACTGTTGTCAGACGACTCCTTTCTCTGAAGAACTAATGAAAATACCTACTAAAGGCCGGGGGGTGTGCTAGACATAGGGCCTGCGGCTGGGCTTCTGTTGTTGGAAGATGGTGGGTTGGATAGTGTGCAATGTTCTGGCTTTGGAAGTGTGCTTAATGTGTGGCTCAGAGACCTACACATTGTACACCTCCAGGAAATCACACACACCACACATGCACACAAGAACATAACTGGCCAATCATGCTTTGGCTTTTAGAGCAGGTTTATTACTATTTATAAAGGGAAAGCACATTCCTTGCATTGACTTTCAGGGTTTTTAACTTTAAACTCCCAAAGAAAAACAGTGATACTCCGAGTCATGACTGGTGCACTGTATTCATTTGAGCTGTGCCTCAGAGCTCATGAAAAGTAGGCCTTTCAGTATAGTCATTAATATATGGTGAAACAGTGGTTTTATTCATGTTGGGCTACCTGATTGCTAAGACTTCACCAAGGTGCCCTTATATTTTAATCACAAAACCGGATTATGTGCAGAGTCGTCCTCTATTTCGGAGCCAAAACAGTTTTTTCTTGCTCCTTTCCGAAAATCTCTTCAGCTGCCTTTCTTGTCCTTTACCACAAGTGGTGCAACACACTCTCAAGTGTGTGTCTCCCTCCCGGAAGCTTCCGTTAGATGGCCGTTTTCCATGCTGCTTCTGTTCACCTGTGTCCCTGTGGGAATCGTGGGGTTGAGCTGGTTCTGTGGTGCAAACATTTATAAACATCCAGGAAGAGCGGCATTCTGCGGCCTAGCTCAGCGTGAGAGGAATCTCACACTGCGCCTTCCACTTCTCATCCACAGCACATCGGCAGAAAAAGCCCATAAGGCTTTCCTTTCATCATTTATTTATTATTTTCTTGTGCATCCAGCTATGAGACGACGTCCAGCGAGGATTCCAGCGAGGAGGACAATGCTGAGGACAGCTCGGAGCCCGAGGAGAAGGAGGAGGACATGGGCGTGGCCGAGGTGGTGACCTCAGAGGAGCCCGCGTGCGAGGGGGCCTGCGCAGCGGAGCCTGACTGTGACGCCGCGGCCCCGGAGATCAGCGGCGACCTGCAGGAGGAGCAGCCGAGCGGGTGAGGCGAGGAGGAGGCAGGGGAATTTAGGAGCGCATTGTTTATCTGCCGTTAGTCCGGCACAGCCAAGTGTGAAGAGCGTGTTTGATCTTGGCACACTCCAAGAGCAGACTGAGAATGCCTCAGAGGCTCTCCCCTGCCAGGAGCCAGTGATACGAGATGGACGCGGTTCTGCTCTTTGTTCAAAGCGTTTCTCAGCCTGAAAGCCGGTATCAACAGGCGTCTGCTAACGTTTTAGTATATGAGGAGACGAGACCCTGAATGTGTGAGCCAAAGGGATGTCTGATCTGTAGAATCTCTGGGGATGTGTAATGTTATCCCATCGCTGTAGACAGTGAAAATGCAACCCTGCCACAACATTTCAGAAGCACTACAAAAACAGTGTGCCTTAGCTTGGATATTGTATGGCAATGTTTAAATAGATGCACCATGATTACAGACTGCTCACATTATTGTCAGTTCAGGAAACTCTAAGCTGCAATTTTCTTTGTATTTTTAAAATGGTTTGCATGGTGCAGAATTTTTGCAATATAACAGACAAATGCGTGTTTATAATGCTTAAAAGCGTAAGATTATTGTGTTTTTATATTCTATATTTATATGGTGTATTGTGTTCTCAGGGAAACAGTAGACCAAGGCTTCATGTCGGCATGCCATTTCATTAAAGATCGCCAGGCTGAGATTGCAGCTCCTGACAAAGAGATGGTAAGTTTTCCGCCTCAAAAATGAACAACAACAAGATTAGTAAAATAAATGGAAAACTGTATGATGATACTCTGGGTAGAGAACATATACAAACAAATACTGTACTTGAAAATCAAATGGAACTATATATTACTAAGCATCAATCTGTAAGTACAGATTCACTTTATGCTTTTTTGGCACAGTGACTGGCTTTGAGAGGTGGAGTGTATGTTGGTGGAGTGTATGCATCTAAGTTGGTCATGGACTAGTAAAGATGTACTCTCAGTGCAGTAGGGAACCAATCATTGTCCGTTGATATCTTTGTGGGCATGTTTAGTGACCGCTCGCCTGCCTCTCCCCGCAGAGGGAGGCTCTGACGACGCTCTACCAGGAGTGGTTCCGCATTTCCAGCCAGAAGGACTCGCTGGTGGACACGGTGACGCTGTACCTGAAGGAGGTGGGGGCCGCCACGCCCACGCTCCTCCGCTTCCTGGTCAACCTGGCCGACGGCAACGGCAACACCGCGCTGCACTACAGCGTGTCCCACTCCAACTTCTCCATCGTCAAACTGCTCCTGGACACTGGTACGGCACAGCTCGTCCTTACCTCACTTCCTGTGAGGTCATGTTTATTATAATAATAGAAATTTACATTAAATGTTTTTTTTTCCCCAAGGCTCCATTAATGACACTGGGAAACATATGCTGGCGTTTACTCATTAATGTCATACCTTAGGGCATGCGCTCTCATAACAGTCTATGCCGAGTGCTGATGGATGGTTTCAATAATGAAAGCTTGATGATGGGCTGTGTTTGCTATCCTAGGCCTGTGTGAAGTGGACATCCAGAACAAGGCTGGCTACACAGCCATCATGCTGGCCTCTCTGACCACAGCTGAAGGCCCAGAGGACCTGGAGGTGGCACTGCAGCTGCTGAGGCAGGGGAATGTGAATGCCCGGGCTAGTCAGGTACAAACCACTCTCACCCTGCCAGTCAGGTACAGACCACTCTCTCACACTGCTAGTCAGGTACAGACCACTCTCTCACACTGCTAGTCAGGTACAGACCACTCTCTCATTGCCAGTCAGGTACTGACAACTGCAGAGTCTACCTTCTTTTTTAACAGCAGATATTTCAAGCTGTAGTATTGGCTAATATTGTGTGCGGTGTACTTACATTTGTAGATAGTATACAGTATATACACTTGAATAGAGACATTTGTGCTTGATTTGAAAAAGCTGACATAAATGCAGTGAAATGAGGCTACAGCGGTGTATGTAGTGGCAAGACTGACCTTATATACGGAATGCGAAGCGAATGCTGTCAGAGAGAGAGGATTTCATCACGCCTGTGCTGACGGGTGTGCCCATGCATGGAGGAGAACCCCCCGCTGTGGTGGTGTCCATGAAAGATTAAGTTATGAATTTCCCCATGACCACTCCCCCCTCCCCTGCACTCTCATTCTTCTCTCCACCTCTTTCATAATCTTTTCTTTGCTGTCACATCCTTCTCTATTCTTCTCTGCCCAGCACTCCTCTCTTATTCTCTTCTATACATTTCTAGCCTTCCTTCTTCCTCCCCCCTGTACTCCTGTCATTTTCTACTTCAGTTACAGTTTGATGTGAATGATCTCCTCCCGTGCTCTCCTGCTTTCTCACCTCCTCCCTGCCCTCACTCTCTCTGCGCGGCAGGCTGGACAGACGGCTCTCATGCTGGCGGTGAGTCACGGGCGCGTGGCGATGGTGCGTCTCCTGCTGGCGTGTGGAGCCGAGGTGAACACGCAGGACCACGACGGCTCCACCGCGCTGATGTGCGCCTGCGAGCACGGCCACGCCGAGATCGCCCGCCTGCTCCTGGAGCGGCCCGACTGCCACCTCAGCCTGACGGACAGGGTGAGCAGCGCACGCGCACAACACACGCTCTCACACGTTTGTGCACAACACGCGCTCTCACACATATGAGCACAACACGCGCTCTCACACAAATGTGCACAACACACGCTCTCACACATATGTACACAACACACGCTCTCACACATATGAGCACAACACGCGTTCTCACAGACATGTGCACAACACACGCTCTCACACATATGTGCACAACACACGTTCTCACACATGTGCACAACACGCGTTCTCACAGACATGTGTACACGCTCATGGGCACACTGCAATACTCGCTCACACAAACATATGAGATCAATCCCTATGTTAGGAGTGGCCCATATTCCACTGATACCCACTCAGAACCAGCGGTCAGATTAGCTTGATAAACAGGATTGCACTTTCTCACATTGCGCTTGTTTATTCATGGTTAAATTATGTCGTGGATAAGTTGTGGATGCTAATAACATACTCAAATACCATGTAATGCGAGGCCATCGACCAATTTTAATTAATTACATGGCACTGCCATCTGCTGTATGTCCTAAGTAATTACAGCAAAAGGGGATTTGAAATGTGCATATTCACAAGAAGCCAATTCCCCAACATTTACGGATCAAAATGCTTTCACAAAGTCAAATCAGTATGACAGTGAGGTCGTGTAGGAATTATTATTCGTTAATAACTTCCATTCTGTGGGTCAGATTTACTAATTCCTCTTAGAAGGTATTATATCTGTTATGGGGGTGGAGTGCTTGGATCAGGTCTTTGCCTTGCTCTCTGTCTCTCTCTCTCGGAGTCACATGTAATCCGCAGACAAATATTAGCCTGCTCGCCTGCTCGCCCCCCCCCCCCCCTCCCCTGTGACAGTGCGCTGACTCTGCGCTGCGTTCTCTGTCTCTCACAGGAAGGCCACAGTGCTCTGGAGGTGGCTGTGCAGGCCTCCCACTTGGAGCTAGCAGACCTTCTGAAGGCCCGTGCTAGCGAGGGGGCCTCCGACACCCCCAGGCCCCTCTGAGCCAACAGCCCCTCTCTGTTCCCCCGGACAACAAAGGCTCCATTGACCAGATCACAACTTTCGGCTGGGATCCGACGCAGCCGTTGCAATCTTGATGAAAAAAAAAAAGGGGGGGGGGAAATATTTCAAATATCAGCGGACATTCTGTATGCATATTTTGCATGCGGACGATGCTCAATAAGAAGAGTACTCTCGTCTACCAATCAAAATACAGGAGGAGGAACATGGTGGGTGATCGTCCCACATTAAGCGAATCTAGGCACGCTGACATGGTCCCTGCTTTCCATGTTCAGTGTGAAATATTCCCACGCACATCTTCAGTACCTCCTACACTCTATCACACATAATCATAATCAGTTTGCTTTTCTTTTTTTACCACTCTCTTCATCAAGTTTATAGGTTCACAGTTATTTTATGCGTACCATCTGGATTTTTCTGAGTTGCACATTAGACACTGTATTTGTTTGGTTTCTTTTAGTACTGCACTTTGTTTTATTCAGTTTCTCTTTGCCTGTATCCTTCCCTTGCGTATCCTCCATGTCTGTGACCTGAGAGTGGACACTCATGACCCCGTGGTTCTCCAATATGAAGGTTGTACAGCAGATAGCTGAGGAGGCTTGAAGGCATGTAAGGCATAAATAAGTTAATATACCAGTATTCTACTGACAGAGTGTATATCTCTTCAGACACATTCAGTCTTGCTGTTCCAAAACTGACTCTTCTGGTCCAGCAGAATTAACTCAACAGTATTTTTGCTAGAAAATCTGTCCATGTTGGATAGAATGGATTCCTGACCATTGAGGAGGAGGAACGGAGATGTTTACAGTTACTCTACTCTGCTGCCTGTTAACTGTTGCCTTGACTGCATTTCAAGTGATACAGTATATGCACATAGCTTACTGCCTCTCTCCTCTCTGATATATTATCTGTGTCTGTGTGCTTGTGGTTCCTCGCCATATTATGCAACACATTGTTAGGAATGCACAAAGAATGTTAGCTAGATGCTAATTGACATTCCATTACAGGCGTCCTTATTCCTTCTCTTCAGTGATGCGGGCGATTGGAAGAATAGGAATGTGTTTGTGGACATGAGCCTCCCGCATTGAGCACTGTGGAGGAGTCATTGGTCTTGGATGAGTGGTGTGAGAGGAAGTGAAGAGCAGGTAAACAGGGGAGGGAATGAAAAGGGTCACCGTTGTTATGGCTATCTGAGCCCACACTAAGCGAACAGTGCAGCTGTGACAGGACTTTGCCAACCTGACACTCGGCCTGTCCAGCTGTGGACAGATCTGTAATGAGCAAAATAACGTTTGAGGAGCAGAGGAAAGGGACACTCATTTCCCCCCACTAACATAGCGCTTCCAGAGAAAATCCACCAGGTGGCAGACAATAATACAGCACGTTTACCCTGACATGGGACTTTATTCCAAGAAACAATCAGCGTTGTGCTGGAACATGCAACCATGGCAACTCCATACAAAGCCCATTAGTCAGGTCTGTGTCAGTTTGAGATGAGATCAGGTTTGTTGCCATTTCTGCCTGTATGCAACTGGACCTGGGGGGAAGAACCATGCACCAATTGTGCATATTGAAAAATGTTTTACAATCATATATAATTAGCTTTTGACTCATTTTAAAAATATATTTATTTAATATTATATATTTTTTCAATATAACATAAATATATTTAAAGACTTATGCTGTAGGTCAATATATCAACTATTTGTTGGAATTATACATGTTTAGAGAATGGTTCTTTGCAGCAAGTTTGAGTTTAACCAGCGTGCTTGGAAGAGAGGTATTGCATTTGTTTAAGTAGCTTTTTTTTATACAGATAACCATATCTAGCCTGGAATGGATGTTTGTGCAAAAACATTGCAAACCACTCTCAAGATTACACAAAACGAATGAATCCTGGTAAATTTTTAGATGTTTTGTCTTCCTTGTAGATGATACTCTCCTCTTCTGAGGCCCTGAGAGGACTGAATTGCAAAGGATATGTAAGAGTACAATATCATCACTTTCTACCTGAACTGAGCAGTTCAAACATGAACTCTGCCCTAAATGATGTACTTGTCTGCTAAATATTACATTTATATTATCAAATGGAGTTATGAAATTTTAATTGTTTGAAAAAATAAACAGTTAACTTTGCATCTGTTTGAGACTTGGTAGTGAGGAATTTCATTTCAATGCTTTAAAGGCATGCAGTGATTTGTTTTTATTTTTTATTATTATTAAAAATAGTGTCCTAAGTATTTGTATTGTTATTATGTGCTGTTATCTCAAAACTTGTGCTATATTCTGAAATGCCTTATATTTCACAGGACATAACACTAACAGTAAAACAATGAACACCATCTCTGCAGTCTTACTTATGAAATGAATGCCCCATTCCTTATGTTTTGGAGGAAAATTGTAATATTCTGCAGGGCTGCACTAAGTAAGTTTAAAAAATCTAATTTTCCCCTTACCACATACAGTGCAGTGCACACGTTTACAGGCATGCTCAGGGCATACAGTAGGGAATATTACATGAATATGAGAATTGCTGTATAAGCATTAGCAATTGAAAAAGCTTTGCAACACATTGCATTGTCCATAGTCGTGTAATTCATTACGTGTGATTCTCAGCAAATTTTGACAAGGGTCGTCTTATGGGACATTAGTCACATCCTGGGATCCTTTCTACGTTCTTCATATCATCATTGCTCTATTATGTAGCAGTCAAACGCATCCTGTGGAGTGTTCTGCCCCCTTGCGGTCATGTCAACCCCCTCCAATTCTTTGGAATCGCCTCTTCCCAGAACTTACTGGTGCAACTCCAACATCCAAGAACCAAACTCATCTACCTTCCTCAGCAAATTCATTTTCAACATCTATTTAAATTCAGGATAACAATCAATTTTGGATTACTGGGATTATTTGGGTTCAGGCACTTGGAAATCATTGATCTTTTAACATGTACACACCAGAAGTGATACTGACCCATAGACCATATAAAATTACTGACCCTAATACCCAGAAAACGGTCATCATTATACACATATGTGGGCTGCCGCTGGCTGCATTTGTATAAAGTTTATGGGAAGTAATGTGTATTATTGATGGTACAGGCATATGAAGCAGTACATATTGAATATTCAGGGTTGAGCTTCCAGCTACACATACAGTGTCCAATGCTCATTGCCTTCGCAAGAAAATCAAAAACAAAAAAACAAACATGTTTACCTGTAATCGGTCTGAAGTATAGTGTAGGAAAAACTGGCTTCCTGTTATGATGCTGATGTTTGTTACATTCAACAATTAAAATACTAAAGCAATATAATATGTTTAATTATATAATATTAAAGAATGTCATATAATACACTGTATATAACTTCTTAACAATATAAAACATGATAAATCATTTTAAAAATGGTATTATTATCATTCATAATTGTAATAATCTGATAATTTGCTGTACTTGAAAATAAATGATTTAAGATGTTAAATATGAGGAAATTATTTTTTTCCTCCAATACAAAGCCATGATCAAAGGTATGTAAACTGCAGAATGTTGCTATGTGCACCCTGCATGTTCTGCACCCTGAAGATCGTACTGAAGGGCCATGTCTCTGGGTGAGGTTGCTCATTTTTAGTGGCATATTTTCTGCTCCACCGTTATATAATGTTCCATTTGAAATAAAGCCATCTAGCATTGCTTTTTCTGCTAAGGCCATTTACAGTATGTATTGATACTTTAAATTCAACATGGAGATGAGTTTGTAGGATTGCAAATTAGCCATTGCATTAGGATTGGAAACTGAAATGCATAACAAGCATTTCTTTTATTGTTGCTTTTTAGTACGCATTTAACTAATGATCTAAAAACCTCTGTGTGTCCTCGACTACCCGTATTAATTTAACTGCTATTCTACAGTATTTTATGCACTTAAAAATATACCCTGCAGATGGCACTGTTACTCCGGACAAGTCTTCATGGCATAGTCTGCATGGCACCTAAATCAGTGTGCTATATGCAAGGATTTACCGTGTGCCTTTCCCCCTGGGTACTGCTGGTTTTATTAATTCCATTATAGGTAATAAAGCTAGTCCCAGCAGTTATGTGAATAAGAACACATGAATATTAACGAAATTCATTAAAATGCATTTTGTTTTCCTGTTTCAAATTCTAAAACCGCTGTTTCTAGACTAAATTAAGAGATCTTCATTAATTTCATAATCCAAAGAGTGCACCCAGTTCTGCGTTGCCTGCTCTTAAGCTCAGCGGATGATGCTGCTGCCGGTGATGTGTGTTTTCTGAATACTAATACCGGCCTGCTTTCATTCCGGTACAATGCCCAGCTCTACAAACAGCACAGCCTTTCAAATTAAACCTCAGAACGAGTGCCTGCTAAAGGCTCCCTGGGGATGTCTCATGCTTACAAACCTTACAGCAGATGCACATCCATGCCGAGGGACAGAGCCTGCTCAAAGACCCTCGTCTCTCTTAAAGCCCCCTGCTACAGGAGAACAGCCACAGCCAACCGCGCTTCGCGACTGCAACTTAAAGAAGGGATTTAAAAGCAAGCCGTGGGCCTGGAGAGAATCACCGGCAGCCCTAATGTGTTGTACCCCAATTAGAGAAGAAATGGCACCCATCGGAAGCGCTAGCGCGAATGTGCAGGGGGTCCCATACGCGCTCAGTCTCCGCAGACGAAAGCCTGCAGACGAGCGTGCAGTCGTCGGGCGACTAATCCCCTGCCTCATTTGAATTGCAGATACCTTCTCTGCCCTGTCTGCGCCTCGTCCGCCGACGGAAAAAAAACGCTCTTCTCATTATATGGGGAATTTTAAGACTAATGAACTCATAATGGCTTTTAGCTGATCGTCTCCTCGCTCCCTCTCTTCCCGATTAAAGTGTTCGCGGCGGCGGCGGGAAGTCCGCTTTAATGACTGGGAACACGCACTTCCACGTAGAGAGAGAAGATTATGTCATCCCTCATAACACAGACCCAGCTGTTACGCCAAAACCGCCTTTCTCACCCCAGCGCTCGCGTGGATGGCAACTTAAAAAAACGAAAACAAATGAGAAATTAATCCTTCATGGACAAGGGTGCCAACAAGATTAATATGCAGTTTGAGGACCGCTCTATTTAGTTCCCGCGGCTGTAATGGGTTTAGGGAACTGTGCCCCACCCGCAGTGCGCAGTGCCGTGGTGTTGGACGTGTCTGACAGGTGGAGGACGTCTCCTGCAGACCCTGTGAAATTTTGGACTTGTTCGGCTTCTCCTCAACACAGTGGCTGCCTCCCTCAAAACACTAGAAAACACTTGAAACAGTTGCGTTGAAATAATTATCACAGTAACAGGATCAAGAACTATCTCTTATTCATTACTCCTTCCAGACAGACATGCTTTTCAAAGCTTCAAAGACTATGATTAAAATGGAGGACAAAGTGGTCCAGAGCACTCTCTCTTATCTAGGCAATTACACAAACAGTGAGGGCGTGGGTCCGCATGTTAAACACAGGCAGCGGAACAATGGCGGCACATGCTGTTGGGGAGGCATCACAGCTTTTTGGCGGGAACGGCACCTGTACGGGGCTGTACCTCTCCCTGTCTTCATCCGATCCACGCATTCAGCATTGCCAGCATTGGGCAAATCCACTAGAAAGCACATTAAACAACAGGTACAGAGATAGGAAAATTCAGGATATTCGCGGAAATATTTCTTTCCTTGAAGAAAAACGAGGAAATTATGTGATTTTTACAAATTTAATATATCAATATATAGAGATATTTATGAACAGCTTGATTTGATAGAAACGTGAGTGTGACCATTTTGGCATACAGTACAGATATTCAATGTAAGTACAGAAGTTGCTAAGTATAATTCCCCTCCCTTTTCCCAACCCACCTACAGACACATACACCAAAAAACAAATACAGGAAAATGTACATTAACACAAACAAGGCACCAATAAATTAAATGATAACCCCTCTTTAAAAACAACCAAATCTATTAAACAATAAAATACATTATGACAACCCTACCTTCTGCAACATTTGACTGTTAAAAAGCAAAACAAAATTATACCTTACAGAAAAAAGAATAAAAACACTTTGGCAGATTATTAATTTTAGTTACAATCAAGTAGTAAAGAAATCCAGTGCTTTTGTGTACAAATAAATTCATATATGGTCTACACTCTTTTCTGGAGACTTATATACACATCGTTTTTACAGAAATGTTTAAAACATTATCAAAAGTTTTCCAGTATGAAAACATATTTACAAATCATGATTCAAAACCAAACTATTTGACTGCAACAATCACCCTCTTCCCCTTCCAAGTTCTCATTTACACAGTGCAGAAGGCATTTTGAAAAGTTTGTGCAACAAACGGCATACAAAATGTTTTCAGTATGGCTGTGGAATGAACGTAATCCAAAATACTTGATCCTTCCTTGTGAAAATGATCAAACCCCAACCCCTTTAGTAGTTGACCCACCCTAGTAACCCTCCCTAAATCCCATTTACATTGACAGGTACAAAAGAGGAGCCTGATCCTTGTTTTCAAGTAATACACATCAATTAATATGAACTAGATATGGAGGAGGGTGACAGTCACAAAACCAGGACAACCAGCTAGAAAATCACTGGACAAAAACAGATACGGTCATGTATAATCACAAGGGTCCTTTCACAGTAAAACACTGGGTCTTTCACAGCAGGAGAAGAGACAACCACAACTCTGCAGGGGGAAAAAAGGTCACGCAGGTTTCTTTTTGTCCTCCTGTTGTTTGAGTGTTAGCCGTTTGAAAAGATAGCCCTTTCAAAACAAAAGTGTGCACAGCGATGGGAATTAAAGCATGGTGAAGCACGAAGATCTACGGTTAGTCGCAATGGAGGATGATGGAGCAGCACTGATGAATTCCTATTCAATTTGAGCAAGAATCACCATTTATAATGCATAGAATAAGAGATCGAAAGGATGGTTAGTGGCTAGATGTCTATGGTAGGTTGGCGTAGCAGTGGCCATGGACTGAGAAACATGCCCAAAGCCTTCTGTGACTGAAGAACCATTCAAGGCTCCTTCTGTTTATGATGTCACTATAATGATGTACGCAGTAAAAAAAAAAAAAAACACACATTAAGTGTTTCATTATAAACTGCTCTTCAAATCAGTCAAGCGCATCCACTATGGCCTTGGGCGTTCTCATGGCATGCCACTGTTACCAAGCCACTACATTTATCCGCCCCCTACCACACAAATAAAGGAGCATACGCAGGTCTACAGACTCCTGTCCAGGAGAACTAGCCGGTAATGAGCTGATCGTTTCATGCGCACAACAAGTCGAAGAACGGACGCGTAAAAACCAAGCACAGATTTGAACAGTTGTGTTACTAAAGCACTATTGTATGGTGACTTGTGGGACTCACGATACCCTGTGTGAGGAATACTGGCCAAAAAGACAAATTCAGATTTTTTTTTTTTCTGGACTGAAGAAGTCTGACCCTGTGGCTTGTGGAGTGCTGTCTCCCTGTTGAACCAAGACCAGGAAAAGAAAGGACCTCCACTGCAGGTCATCAGCTGCCTCAGAGAATTTGTATCAGGCCAGAAATTAAGGCCTAATTAAGTGCGGCCCACAGTCATGCATCAACAACAGAAAAATTAAGTGCCCCATTCCCCTAACCCCAATCAGCCACTGCAGTGAAAAACAAATGGAACATCTGACACTGGGGTTATGTTTGGAGTCTCAGAAGAGGAGCCACCTGTGTACGTCACTGTACACAGTGCGTCACAGAGCCTAAGGCTGGGGAAGGTGTGCCAGACAGAAGATCCCCCCACAAACAGAGCACTCTGACAGGTTAAGCAGGGCAGGCAATCACATGTCCAGATGTTACCCTCTCGCTAGCAGGCTTAATCACTACTGCTTACAGCTGAAAGCCAGCAGGACCTCCAGGCCACCACACGCGGTGGTGCGCCAGCACTGCAGCCAAAGGGGGGTCCCGAGGAGGGTCTGGACAGACGGCAGGCGCAGGAGTGAATGGAAAGACAGCTCAACTGCACACACATTAAGCAGATCAAATTAAGGGGGAAAGTCTGTAAGCTCTGAGAAAATTAACCACTTTCCATGTGAGGGCTGTGTGCTGTGATTGGATCTGCCCATACAAATCCAGACTTACCAAAGCAGACACCCCCCCCCATATGACAAGCCCTGGCATCACCAGCAAGCAGACACTTCCAACCGAGAGAGGAAAGCCTTAATCAATGGTAGCAATGCATCAACTAATCAGCTGCTGGGCAATTCAGCACCACGTACCATATACTGTACCATAACAACAGTATTTCTGTGTGTGTGTATGTATGTGTGCGTTTTCTGTAAATATATATATTTATATACACACATTCCTCTGAGAATAAGTAGGTTAAGAATAAGTAGATTCATTAAGTATAAGCAAAAAACAACAACAAAAACTGAAAGATCAATCTACTCAACATTTAGCTGCAGGCCACAGTAACAGAAGGATGATAAAACAGAGCTGTGCTTCCTCTGCCGCTCACATCAGAATTTACCCATGAGCCTTTCTGAGCTGCGGGCTCCGGGGGCTGAAGGACTGTGACTGCTAGGGTTCAAGTACAAAAACCAGGAAACTATCGTTTTCTATCTCTGCCACCTTCAGTAGACAAGAAAAAGTACATTTGCTACAACATGTAGAAATATATATGCACTGTACTTACAAATACAAAGATGAAATTGTACAACCATAAAAATAAATATTCTTCTTTCCTCATGTAACAAAACTGCTTAAACGAGAAAGCGTTGTATTGTGGATTCTCATCCGGCCTGTGACTGATTTGTGGAGAGCACAGGAACAGAGACTCGAAATGCATGGAAGACTCTTTGTTCTCTTAAGAAGTATTCAAGAACCATGCTGGTTGAAAAGCAGCTCTCTGTGTAAAAATGAATGTCTACTACTGTACGGCACCTTCCCTCAGTCAAAACAACACAACCATAATAAAATGTTTTCTATTCTAAGCTTCACCCGATTCCTGTCAAGATGGAAGACATCTAGACAACAGGGTTAGCTGGAAAACGTGGATCAAGAATTGCTTATTGAATAAGAACCAAAATAGCTGGAAGCATGTTGCACTCGCACACCCAATAGTTGATGATTTTGACTGCTCTCCGTTCAGTTTATTCTCAAATTACATTAGATCTCCATCTTGCACAGTTAGGTTTACTCACGTTAGAACTTCAAGAGCGAGATGTGGACAAAAAAGCCAGTTTGCTGTCTTGACAGCATTCAATTTCTCTTACGGTCCCTTACCAAGCAATATATGACACCAAGTCTCTTTGCTATCTGCTATCCTCAGTCTTGTGTGTGGGGTGGACATTGTGCTGCAATTTAAGTAATCAGGCAGACCAGGCTGTGGGATTCAGTACACTACAAAAGAGGCTTCAGGTCTTCCTGGATAAAAAAACATACCCTCATCATTAACTATTGTATTCCTCTGATGCCAGTAGAGCAGAGTTCCCATAATCCTGTCCCTAGAGTTTGGCCCTGCTGCTCCCCTGTAGCGCTGCCCTCCGGCACTACCCACCCTCACCCCACCTTCCAGTGCCCATAAAGGTGCCACGTGCACATCGGTGGCACGGCCCGGATCGTATTTACACTACCGACAACACAATAAATAAGCAAAAACAAATAACAAACACAGCCGATATCCCTCGCAAGGTACTGCAGTGGTACTTGAGGAATTCAGGCTCTATGTACATGTGCACTGATGAGCAATGAGGTTAGTCACCATTAAGCAGCTTTCTCGGCTACTGCTAGCGGGGAGTAGGAGCGGGAGTAGTAGTCGTGTTGGTAGTACAGTAGTAGAGGCGGTGGTAGTACGGTAAGTAAAAACAGCTTGTTTATAAAGGAGGTGGTGGGCCGCTGTTTAACCTAAGGAGGGTGGAGGACACCCCCCCCCCCCTCCTCATGGGGTCTCTACGAGCGAGCATGCATCCCCCAGCTCTCTCAGCCGGTCTCCCCTGACAGCAGGAAGGAGGGGTCGGGACCACAACGCGCTCCTCAGGGGAATCCGTCGTCCTCCATACTGAGCGCCACGCGCTGCGGAGAGCAGATAAAACCACGTTAACAAGGAGCGCCGGGGAAACAAAGAGAAAGAGAGGGAGGGGGAGAGAGAGAGAGCGAGAGGGGGGGAGGAAGGGGAGGAGAAAGACAGACAGAGCGAGAGAAAGAGCGAGAGAAAGGGCAGGGGAGAGAAGGGGGCGGAGCCCAATTATCTAGATGGGGCTGATCCCGCTTGTCATTTTAAGCACTGATAGCGCGGCGCTGAATCGTGTTACCGGAGTGAATGCACGCCGCCGCGGGGCGTCAGCGCGTCCGGGACGGACGTGCGGATAACGCGAGGAACAGGGACGCGAGCGCGGCTCGGCTCGGCGTACTCTCCCGCGCTCTCACCGCCCGCTGAGCGCCAGTCGTCGACCGCAGGCTCCCGGCCCGCACGCACCTGCCTCTCTGACCTTCACTTTCGCGCCGGGGTCCCTAAAGAGGCTGTGACATCACAGCGCCCTGCACTGCTCCATCCCACGCGCAGTGGGCGACACCATGCTAGCAGGTTCCCTTCCCCACTCAATTCCCTTTATATCGCCTCGGAAACAACGCTTTACAAAAACATGTAAACACACAGATTTCACCATGCTGAAATAAATATACAAACATATAATGAATGAATATCCAAAATCCGTACAGATTGTCCCACTATCTAAGGTGCTGATCATGTTATGTTCATCATTTGAGAAGTGGCCCTAATTAAAACGTGTAAGTAAAAATATCTCAAGGCCATAGAAGTCCCTTATGATTTCAAAGCCAAAATAACACAGCACAGGTGAATACCACTGTGACTTCCTTCACATTGCACAACCAGTACTGTGTCCTTCAAAAAGGTAGATTTAAAAAAAAATCAATCCAGGTGAGCTGTTAGAAATATAACTGGACAGACTGTGATGTGTTCACCTTGTGGAGGGGCGGAGCCTGACGGCGAGTTCGGCGTGTGAATGCGCCTGAGTGGCTGACCCTGTACCCCGCAGGCCCCAGGAGCCAATAGGACCCACACACCAGCTGCACCCCCCTCCCTCCCTCCCCCCGATGGCCCCGCCTCACTTAGTGCTGGGGAGCATGGGCTGGGTGGAGTACCAGTGAGACCCCGGATCGGAGATCCCGCCCCCGAGGGGCAGGGCGATGAAGGGCTGGCCACTCACTGCAGGGTACACGTGGCCGATGTGCTCCGTCCGCCCGATGTGGATCTCGTCGTCCTCCTCCTCGGTGGTCTTGCGGTACACGGGGTTGTCGAAGTTCATGCTCTTGGTGTTCTTCCGCCGCCAGTTGCGCCAGACCAGGTAGCCGCCGGTGCAGAGCAGGCCGATGAGCACTGTAGCAATGATAGGAACTGCATGCGTTTAACATACAGCCACAGACACGGCGCCGCGTTAACCATGGAACAGCCACAGAGGAGTCAGAGCGGGGCGTGCATGCACGCGGCTGGGGCTCGCTCGCCCAAACCCAGCGCCTCCATGCAAATCAGGCCAGGGGGGAGGAGGAAGGACAGCCGCGGGCGCGCTCATAATCAAGGGAGCAGATAACTGCGCTCAGCTTCACAGAGCGGGCCGATAAACCCAGTCTCCATTTTAAATGCCCACCCGGCGCTGGAAATACTCCAAAACGGCCCTCTGTTACTCTTTTGTTGGAGCGGTGGAGGGACAAAGCCACATTTTGTGTTGGTCACATGCTTTCATTCTCCCACTGCAAACAGTACCATTTTACACTGACCTACACTACAATTTCTTCTCCCTGTAAATGGATAAAAAATTTAAGCAATGAAGATGCCTTAGATATTGAAAGCAAAGTGTGGGAATGGGACTAATTAAATTGCAAGGTGAAATGGTCTAAAATGCCTTTCTGACTGCACATTCTAATTGGGAGACCTTGATTATGCGCAACTGCTAACATAAAGGAAGTCTATTCATGAAAATATTTCCGGACACCTAATACATCTCCACTGATCCCACACGTTAGCGTGAATCAAGTTAGTCACCTCAGATTATTTGATTTTTTTCATGCCAAGGAAATATTTCCATTACGATTTGGCTGGGGGTGGGTGGGGAGGCAGGAGGGGCAAAGCAACCAAAGCAGCAACAGACAAGCTTTCTGACCCAATTATTCCAGGTGCACTGGGAGGAAAGAGCACTGAAAACGAGGAACAGAGACAGAGAAACGGGGGAGCATAACTGTATGTACCTATGGGGATGACGATTCCCAGTACTGCTACCGTTATGTGGTTCCCCAGAAGGTAGCGTTCGCTTCCAGCTGTAAGACAGACAGACAGACAGACAAAAAGAGAAAGAAAGAGAGATGCTGAAGGATGAGGAGGAGTGTGCCATTTGTCACCATCACCAGCCAAGAGCTGAATTCCCCCACACCCCCCCGATGTTGGCCAGCCCCTTGGCACTCCCCCGAGCCACAGCAATCTGTATTTAAATCTGCAGCACGTGGCAGCAGTCTCACCTCCTCCATCTTTTATTTTTACACATCATTGACTCTGAGGAGACCATTCTGTCCCAGGCGAAGGGTGTAGTGCTTTTCATCCGTCTACAACCATAGCATCACCCTGGGGTCTACAGAGCAAAGCATTCCGCTGGCATAAATCATAGCTTACACTTACAATCACAGGGGGCCTGGCCAGTAGTAATACTGCAATTAGAACTGGAGAACTGAGCCTTGGTGGAAGATCGACATGAGTGGATTGGACTACAGTGACACAGGTAAAACAGAATCTGAGGTAAATATTACTGCTAACCAGTTTACCTCAGCCAACACTCAACAACCTCGGAATTGAAAGGTCATTTTTAAATTATGACTTTAGTTTGCAGAAGATTGCAGCCAATGAAATAAAGAAATCCTATTAAAATGCAAAGATAGTATCAGTGCATTTCTCCATTATAGTTTTGTAGTGAGAACATTCAGCAATGGCCATTAATGCAATCTTCTGTTGATTTTAATTTTTGGGAAAGTGCTATTGTGAAAAGGAACCTGTATTTGATGCCTACAGTTTTGAAGATTTGCATAATACTGGAAACATTAATGGCTCAACTTCTTACAGGAGGGATTGTGTGAATCTTCCACTAGTCCCATACAAAAAAGGAATATATGCACATATATGCCTCTATACCAGGGAAGGTTGTCCTATATATTACATAAATAGTCATATATAGACCAAACATATGTGCCCCCTCTGGATATATGGAGATTTACATGAACCCCATATATGTTCAACATATATGTATTTCACATGTACATATATGGACACAACATATTGTCCTTTTTACATATGGTGATGTGTGTCATATAGTTCACATATTGTAGCAATCCATGTACTGTATGTCACATCTATGCAAACAACATGTATGTGGTATAAATGAGTAACATATGACAAATATAGATATACTATGCAAGATTCTTAGATGGCTTGCATATATATGTGCAATATTTGTCAGACATATGGCCATATATGAAAATGTACCAATATTTACTAGTTTTCATATATGTGGATTTAATAAGGACATATATGGCATTCCCTCATGTTCATATATGTCATACATGGAAATTCCCCATACATTAGACTTCCGTATGGGGCATGATTTGTTTTCTGCTCTGATCCTCATGGTAATTAGGGCTGTCTGTTGTCCGAGAAAATGTCTTTGAAATATCCTTTATATACAAATGTAGCAATTTGAATATATTGAAAAAAATCTATTGTGCTGACATTAATGAAACTCCAAGGTCATCAAACAGCATGCGCATGTTTACCATTGCCATGCGTGGTGGTCTCTTGGTGCTCAGCTGGAGGCCAAGCGTAGCCGTTCAGACGCAGGAGCCGTGAACTCCATTATCTCAGTGAACTCTGCTCGATACAGTCTGAAACTGGACCCTCAGGCTGCTAGTTGTGGTGTTGTACCCTTAGGTTGCCAGTTGTGGTGTTGTGTCCTCAGATTGCCAGTGGTGGTGTTATATCTAAGCTCCATTTAGCAGGCTCCATTTAAATTCCACAAACAACCTTCTGTTGAATCTCATAAACCACACAGAACCCAAACACTTTCCAAACATTACTTCCTAGACGCTCAGGAGAGATTAAACTCCTCATTGACGGTGTTTCAGAGGTTTCGCCCATTACACTGCAGCTTAAGCGTTTGGTCCATTTGTAAACAGAGCTGCAATATAAACAGGGCGAGGGACGTGTTCAGCAGGTGAAAAAGTTTCGAAGTGAGCAAATTAGAACATACTGCTGTTTGTTTACACATTTGAATGCTAATTTTCCCTTTCCAATGAAAGCGGCTTTCTTTACGCAACTCCATTTTCCTTCTAAACACATCAAGTCCAGAACTGTTAACATTGATTCTCATCTGTTATCGCAAAGCCAAGATTGCCCCTCTCTCACACCCTGTGGACCTTTTAAAGGCCTGTAGAGTAATTGTAGAGCATCCTGACTCCTGCGACTTTCCAGCCACATAACACATCATTCATCACTGAGCACGCTTTCTAATGGGCACTGCCTGCCTTCTGCGGTCCTATTGTTTAATGACGCTGACACCATGAACGTTTTAAAATCCACCCCTTTGTATGATTCCTGCCCTGCATGCTTGGCATGCGGTTTTCCCAGCTCAGCTCGTTCTCCAGCAGGGCCCAGACAGTGCGGTCCAAACGCTGCCAGGGCCTGGCTGCTGCCGCTCTCCAGCGGGCGTCGTTCCGAGGCTGGCAGCGGCGGTAATTCCATCCCGCGCTGTGAGTAACGGCTCCTCAGTCAGCGCTATGCCAGCGAACACTGCGGTGTGCATATGGGGGTCACAGTGCAGCATGCAGGGCCCTTACAGAGACCCCCAGAGACAGAGGTCTGTCCTCCCTCTATATGGCCCTCTATACTACAGCCACACCCTGCACCAGCTGTCCGTCACAGGCTGTCAGTCACAAACGGCTGCCTCGCAGGAGCCGGGCCAGTAAAACTGTCCCGACAGCTCTTCGGTCAGCGCCTGAACCTTCGCAGGTGTGGAAGAGTCACCCCAATGAAGAAGGCCGCAGCAGAAAAGAGGGTTTGCAGAAGGAGGCGAACGCTTTGGAACAGAGCCACGGGGGCTGCGCGACTCTTCACGGTGCAGCTTTTAGGCTAAGGCTAGGCTAAGGCTAGGCTACGTGCGGAACCCTCAGGTGATTTATGGGGTGCTGAAGCCTCGCCCGCTGACAGTGACAGGTGCATGTACACGGGCCCGCCCACTCTAATTACAGGAGAGGAGATGCAAGAAAAACAAAGGCGAGGAGAGGAAGTGGCATAGGGAAGTGTTCACCGGATAAGCCCGGCTGCCTTTCCGTGCCACCTATTACCACTAATTCACCAGTCTGGGCCTCTGATTACACCACTGAGAGGTGCCATTTATCATCCCAACTGATTTACACGTCTGTCTGCTCAGCGACTCAGCGAATTCTTACAGCTGTGCGATCATACGTCTTTTCCCACTCACCTTTTACACCCAGGTGACAGATTTGGGAGATGCATCATCTTTTAACCCCTTGAAAAGTAGGTCTTCTAGAATGTTTTTTTCCGTCAGTGTTCTAGAACATTGCTTTCTATTACCAGTAGCGACTGTTACATCAGTGTGAGAATGTTCAGTTAAGAATATTCTAATAACATATTGATTATCTTACACCTTACAGGGTTAAAGCATAAAGTACAACTTCATAAAATGTAAAGCACAAGCTTTTTGAGAACCTATCCCGCTGTTCTAGGAAAGCACTTTCACTGCAGGACTGCAGTGGGAGTCTGTTATGTTGCTGCATTCTGACTTTGGCACATTTTACATCTGACTGTATCCTCAGGGCATAAGTATAAGACAGCAGACATTACTCAAAAACAGACACACACACACACACACACACAAACACAGACGACCTACACACACACACACTCACACTCTAAACACAGACACACACACACACACACACAAACACACACAAACACAGACGACCAACACACACACACACTCACACTCTAAACACAGACACACACACACACACACACACACAGACATGCGCGTGCGCGCGCACACACACGTACACATGTGCACACACACAGAAACACAGGCGCACACACAGACACGCACGCACACACACTCACACTCTAAACACAGACACACACACACACACACAGACATGCGCGTGCGCACACACACACGTACACATGTGCACACACAGAAACACAGGCGCACACACAGACACGCACACACACACTCTAAACACAGACACACACACACACACACACACAGACATGCGCGTGCGCACACACACACGTACACGTGCGCACACACAGAAACACAGGCGCACACACAGACACGCACGCACACGCACACACACACTCTAGACACAGACACACTCATAGGGGTACTTACAGCGATGGGACAGGTTGCTGTTCTCCCTCACAATGCTGTTAGTCTGGATGGTGGGGAGAGGCCCGTGCACGGGGGGCGGGGGCGTCGAAGGTGGCGTCTGTCTGGATGCAGTGCTGGGGGGAGCAGGGGGGGTGGACCTTGTTGACATAGTTGTAGATTGTGTGGTGGTGGTGGCAGTGATAGTGGCTGGTGGGGTGGTTGTGATAGTAGTTGTAGTGGTAGGACTAGTGGAGGTAGTAGTAGTTGTTGTTGTCGTTGTGGTTGTTGTAGTCGTTGTTGTTGAAGGAGTGGTGGTGGTAGTTGTGGGCTGTGCTGTCGTCATTTTAGGTTTAACAGGTGGTGGAGCTGGAAGAGGAAGAAACAGGCTGAATGAGGATATCATGATGTACAGCCCAGAATCTTATAGAGGAGTGATAGCATCTCTCAATTTCTTTAACTGACTGTTAGCGCAGGGCAAACCTTCATTATTTTACAGTTACAGGTGAAAATATGCACATGGTTTCAGTTACTAAAACTGAGGGATGGGAGCCACCCACAGCAAAACCACTTCCGCACAATGCACAATGGTGTACAGGGAATGACGATCACAGGTACAGATTTTGGCAGCATCTCGGCATGTAATGCATGGACCCAAGAGTCTCCTGCTAAGTACAGCTCAGTGTAGGAAATATTGCACACAGTTCTTGAATATGGAAAATGTGCACATATGAAAATATGGAGACAAGCAGCAGAGGCTTAAGAGTGCTTGACAGAGCCTGGCTGCTGTCTCTGTACAGCACGTTTTCCCTTCAGACGTGGCTCTATCTATGTGTATGCCGTGCATGTGTGCGTTCATGTGTATTTGTTCATGTTCGTATGTGTACAGTATCTGTATGTAAGTGTGTGTGTGTATTTGTCTATGTGTGTATGTGTACAGTATCTGTATGTAAGTGCGTGTGTATTTGTCCATATGCGTATGTGTACAGTATCTGTATGTAAGTATGTGTGTATTTGTCCATATGCGTATGTGTACAGTATCTGTATGTAAGTACGTGTGTATTTGTCCATATGCGTATGTGTACAGTGTCTGTATGTAAGTGTGTGTGCTGGTACACTGCCTGACACAGGGCTGAACTGCAGCCAGACCTGTCACTCATCTGTTTTAAAAGCATTACACCAGACATTACTGCATGGAGCGCACTTCTCCTTTCTGCTTCCCCAGCGCCAACAAGCAGCTTTAAAGGTCACCCCGCCCTCTCCTGCGTGACCCCGCTTGCTGAGCGCAGAGGCTTTTTACTGGGGGAGGGGCCCCCACCCCCGCAGAAGCCCCCGCCGCCCCGCCGGCCCCGTGCCGGAGCGTGGCTGATCGGCGTGTCGGCTCAGGAGATTAAAGTTTGGCGCGGCGGTGCGGCGGCGCTCCTGTTAGCGTGGGATTGGCGGCTGCTGCTCGCAGGTGCGCACGGCTGGGTTCCTCATCCCATTTCTTCATGTGCAGGCGCCTCTGACTCCGGGACACGGGAGAGGGATGTAATCTCCCGGGCTCTTCGCCACGGCGCTTTCCAGCGCAATGCGCCACAGTCTCGTCTGACAGCCCGCTGCTATTCTCGGAGCCGCGAGGGATGGGGTGGGGGGGGATGGGGCAAGGGCGGGGGGTGAGGGGGTGGGGGACAGGACGAGGGGGGGGGGGTGGGGGACGGGGGGCGGGGGGACCGGAGGGCAAGGGTGGGGGACGGGGACGGGAGGCAGGGGGCGAGGGGGCGGTCCTTTGAGGGCAGGCCGTACTCACCCGTCACGCAGCGGCGCATGTCCGGGCCCAGCTCCATGCCGTCGGGGCAGGCGCAGGTGTACTTGGGCGAGTGCTCGGTGATCTGCGGCGCTTTCAGGCACAGGTACTCGCAGCCCCCGTTCGGCACGTTCCCCACGTTACAGCTGTTCGGAGCTGCCCGAGAAACACAGCAGAGCAGAAAAGAACGCGCGAGTCAACAGAACGAAAGCCGCCCGCTTACACCGCCACGATCACACGCTACCCCGGGTCTACGCCACTTCCAGAAAATGCCCTGGAAGCCCTTTGTTCTCTTAACGGGGCTGCCGAGGAGCACGATTACTTTACAGCATGTTCCGCAGAGCCGGGGCAGCGGGGCCAGATTAATCAAACTGTCTACACAGTCACTGCTGAAGATGCCTCAGATTCCCGAGGAGCTGCGGGCTTTCTTCCCAGCTCTGGCACGGCCAGTTTGCGTCTTAAAGTTTAGCACACGCACAAGAAAACAACAATAAAAATCCTTCCTGAAAATGCCTTGGGGAGAGAAGCAAAACAGAAATAAAAAGGTAAAAAATGATAAGAAATTTCAGCTTCCAACAAAAGACGGGAACACTTTGAAATGAAGTCTCCCCAGCGCTCGATATAGTTCAGGTGCTGGTTTAATCATCCGTGCTCGGTTCTTTAAAGGACACTGTTGTATAATACGGAATGATTCATTTCAGCAGCACATAAATCAGAGGCTGAGCTACTCAGGTGATGGAGTTCACATTGAAATATTTTTGGCAAAACACTCACAGCCCACGCTAAAGGTCATGCAAATAATATCGCATTTTTCATTGCTTTCAGCGTTCTCCAGCATGATTGCCTTAAATCTTCGCTTTATCTCGTAACACTACCCTTTCATTATTAATGCATGGTAGGGCAATTAGCAATACCACCGCCAGAGACACAAGAAGAGAGAAAACAAAGGATCAAAACACATAATCCACACACACTCACACGGCGCACACACACCCACATACACTTTCACCGTCTCCCTCAAACAAAAACCCATTTGATGTCTGCCACACTGATGTGTTTTTTTTTTACCCTTTCATGAAAGCCTCAGTGAAAAGCGAGATCATTTTAAAAAGACGCACGTGGCCTGCAGACATGTAAATCAGCTCCAGCTGGGGGGGGGGGGGGGGAGAGGCGTGGGGAGAGATCAGAGAGACCGCCGCGCTCTCTGCGCCCCTGCGCCCTCTCTGACCTTTGGGCTGCCGGAGCTCGTGGAACACCACCACGTCCAGCGGGTTGTTGAGGTCCTCGGCCAGGGTGGCGACGTCGTGCCCCGTCAGACGGTTGGCGCTGTAGATGGCCTCGTTCTCCAGGTCGGTCCAGTAGACCCGGTCCTGCGGGCAGACAGGGAGGCAAGTCAGGCCATCTGCAGTTTACCTCCCGGATGTCAAGTGACAGAGCTGTAGTGAGATCAGCCCTTCTGGATCACAGGCCCTTCTTCACAACCGAGTCTAATCACACCCAAGTCACAAATCCAAGCCTTCTTCCAGTATCAGAGTGGCCCACGGACTCTGGAGGCAAGCCTAGTTTTTCCGTGTGAAAAGCAACACCTCGATTGTCAGGACAAGTTTTCCGTGCCTCTTTATCAGACTCTCAAGCGATAGCATAACAGCACGAGGGATGGAAGAGGATGGTTCTCCTGTTGCCTTGGCAACTTGAGATTTATTGGCAGCAGAAAGAGACGAAATACAGAAAGAAAAGCTAACTCATCATGGCACCTCCTCAGACCCCATCTCTTCAAAAGAAGGCAGACAGGTTCATGTTTACAAAGTTGTTACTTTTCTGAAGGCTGTCTATTTTACTATTTGAAATACAAATTGTATTTGGGGAGTTTTTTCTTGCCAATGTTTCAATGTTTTTCCTCCCACTGGGTGTTTTTTTACCTTGCTTGCTTTTTGGAGGTTCAGTCCTGTGGCCTCATTTATAAAACATTTGTATGCATGAATTTGATCCTAAATTCAATAAATTTGATCTTAGGTGAACATCGACGCACAAACCGATTTATAAAACTTGATTTAGAAGAATGTATTTATGAAACTCGAAAGTGGAGTGAAAAAATTCTTATGCGTGTACGAACTTCAGAGGATGTGTACAAGCTTCACCTTGTGTCTATGCGGCTGTACTGTAATGAGAATACTGTGCCAGTCCCCTCACATACGAGGACATACAGGCCATTAGACCATGCATGTGTCAGACTCATTTCTGTAGCACTGTGAGACACAATGTTTTGAGCCATTAACTAGGATACTGCAGGCATGCCATAGGTCTGGGGGCAAGCCATAAGACAGGGAGTCGTGTCATCCCCAATATGATTTTGTCCCTAGACTAGCTAGTATAAGACTTCAGCGAGACTAGGTAGTTAAGCAGAGTCTCTCCCTTAAAGCTGAAAACCTATACCTATGATTGCAGTACTTGCTGTTCCCTATAATAATAATAATAATAATAAAAATAATAATAATAGTTGATACTTTTATGCTTTTAAAACCAATTTAAATATACATCACATCATAGTGATTAATATACACTATAGAGTTACCGTATATATATAAAAAAGGAGGAAACATAAGGCTTGTATTGCAACAAATATTAATCTATGCATTGAAATTTATAAGATTAACATTGTTATAGATTATCAAACATAAAAAAATCAATTTAATATTACATGACATTCGTTTCACAGGCAGCTTATAGCAGAAAAACTGACCATGTAAGGCTATTTGAATTGAACTGAACCATTAACTACAGCCACTAGGACATAAGAAGAACAAAAGGCAGACAGCATGCAACTTCAGCAACTTATCAGCATTGCAGTATCTCCACAATCCCTGTTATTTTCTGTGGTGCCTCAGCATCTACAGATCCTGTGTGTCACTGCTGTACTGAGTAAACACACGGCTCAAGCAAATCCAATACCACGAGGAGGTTAACCTTTGAGGCAGCGTATTCCAGCAAATCCCAGCATCCGGCTATGACTCACGCATTTGTGACATCTTTCCCGACAAAATGTTAATCAGCTTCACACGCGACACATTTCCCAAGCCTAACGGAACCATGTGACAGAACAGAGCCTTATCACTCCTAAGGCAGCGAGCTGAGGCGTGAGTGAAAAATACACTGTATGCTAATTTGCTCAACGGCTGGAAAAGCAGCGGGCGCTCGGGCTGTCTCTGGCCGAACGTGAGCCATTGCTCACGAGCGGCGCACACGCCGAGCCAGTGATTACGCTGACAGTCGCAGGAAAGACACATTATTCCCGCCCGCGGGGGTAAGCCCCCTGTAACAGGCCTCCACTCAGCAATGGGGCTTAATTGTGCGAGGCCGAATTGCTTTCCGCACGTATCGGCTACGGCGAATTTCTGCCTATGTCAGACGAGGAGTGAAACCCCCGGCGCAAGTCAAGCAAAGCGAAGCGACACCATTACTACCCGCCCCGAATCGTTCGCGGCAGCGACACAGAAAAAAACAAGGATTACATGCGCCCTGGCTTCCGTCTCTCCGTGCGCGATATGACAGGGTGATTAGAACACATGAAACCCACAAGGCTCGGAGGGCCCGGCACCGCGCTGCCACGGCGCTTGAAGTGGTTTCACGGCAGCGAGAGTGCGACCGGGGAGACTCAAAGAAGGTCAGGGATCGCTCTCTGCACCTCGGTAGCAAAAACGCGCGCGCTCCATTTCCTGGGCTGCAGACGGAGCCGAAACGAAGACAGGAAATATTATTCCTTCTTCCCGGCAGCTGCCACAGGCCCGGAGGGGCGAACGAGCGGATCATAAACCCTGTCAGAGAGCCGCGGCTGTGATATACAGGCGCGGGGCTGTGGCCTGGCTGTGCAGGGGGGTGCTGCTCCTGTTGCCCGACTCTAAAGGCTTTTTGATTTGGTTTCTGTCTTGGCTGCCGCGGTCTCCAAGGGGCCATTAATCAAGTGGCCGGTATTACGGGCCATGCGGTGTGACCTGACTCCCCGTGCTTAATGCATCCCTTCCGACCCGCCCTCCGACTGCCGGAAGGTTCCACCCCTTACCTCGAACACCGTCAGGGCGAAGGGGTGCCCCAGCTGGTCGGACGAGGAGAGGAGCACCTTCCTGTTGGCCCCGTTGAGGTCCACGCTGGATATAAGGTGCAGCTTGGAGTCCACCCAGTAGAGCCGTCTGTTGGATAAGTCTGTGACGCACAGGCAGAGGTGTTTTAGTATGACGCGGGGCTAATTCGCCACTCTGACCCTGAAATTCCCCCATCACTGAAGGCCAGCGCCGTACTACCGGGCAAGAAATGAAAGGCAGTATGAAATAAACATTCTATCGGCGCACCAGCGGAGCAGGCATTCTGTTTTTGGAGCAACGTTTCAGCTCTACGTTTGTGTTTTCCCCACCAGCCATGACCGCTGTTCAAATTGACTTATGCTCCGGGGGAGGGAAATTATGAGAATATTGACACAGCGGCTCGTGTGATTCCATTCAGTTTTCCTAACGGCTGGCTGATTTATGCGCGGGGCCCTGTGAATGATTTACAGCGCTGTCAAGAAGCGGGCCGCCCCTTTATTAACCCCCTCTCCTCCCACGGAGGCCCTCACCCAGGCTAATCCCGTTGGGCCACTCGATGCTCTCCGACACCAGAACCTGCCGGTCCACGCCGTTCATGCCCGCCTTCTCGATCTTGGCGCGGGTTCCCCAGTCGGACCAGTACATAAACCTGAGGACACGAGAACAAGCCGCACAGCGGTCAGACAATTTAACAGCGGACTAGGGAGAGAAGCTACTGTCCCCCCACTCCCTACTCACATTTCCTCAAAAAACAGTGTCAAAGCACCTGTTCAGTCTACGTGCACTCATGGGTAGACAATTCAGAATGTGCAGTACTCTGTAGTTTAGACCTATTTACCAAGACTATGGGACTTATGTTGTGTATCATTGGTACATTTGCTGAATCTTGAAAATAACTATAATTTATGTCAAGATTTATTAGCAATTGCCATTTAATAATGCTCTTGATTAAGCACATTATATCAACCGCATATTGCTGTAATTCTTTTTAAACATGAAATTGTTTGTAACTGTCTAATGTCTTAAATATATTTCATATGATGTCTGAATGCCGACATGAGCCTCTGAAATGAGAAATATTTCTGAAGAGCCTACTGGTATTCGAGACAATGTGCAGACCATAGGATACACAGGTTTACTTTGTACAGCAAGAGCTTCTGTACAGGTGGACATTTGTAAAATGTTCACATTTTAATATGTACATGTATTACCTGTACTCTACCTGCGGCTACCTGAGTGGAAAGTAACCTGAGGGAACAGAACCATCAGGGTGAACCAAATAGATGAAACATGAAACCAGCAGAATACTATCCAGGTTACGGTGAACATTACAAACAGTCTACCAGGTCACAGTCACTTACATTTACAGCTATAAGACTTACTGCCTCCCTCAGTTTCTGCCTTGCTTAGCAATAGCGAGAGGTTAATTCTGTCTTTTCCAGCTCCTCATCCTGACTTCCTGTCAGCCTTACCTGACACAGAGCGTGACGCTCTACTATCTACCGCTCGCCCTTCACTCGCCCTCTCACTTAGCCGCCGCCCTCTCACCCTTGCTTGGGGTCAACGGCGATGGCTCGAGGCTCGTTCAGATCGGTGTCGATCAGGACCCTCCTCTTCTTTCCGTCTCCGGTGGCAACAGAAATGGTCTTATCTCCGGAGTCGGTCCAGTACAGGTTCTTATGGACCCAGTCCATGGCCAGGCCCTCAGGGGACTGCAGGGCGGAGTCTATCAGGGTGACCTGCTGTGAGGAGTCACTGGCTTTGTTGATGTACGCGCTGGGAAAAAAAAGAGTATACATGCACACACACACACACGCACACACACACACCCGCGCACAGAGCAGTGTCTATTACAGAATTATCATTATTCTTTGTACATCACTGATATTTCACATTTGTCTGACATACATTGAAAATATATACAGATTAAATTACACATAATCTGACAAACTGCATTAATATAGCATATAATTTATACATAATCCACAGTGCGGACCTGATTATTTTTGAAATGACACTTGAAAAGCGAACTGTGAACACAAAGCATGCCAGAGCGCTATCCAATGATTGGCAAACAAAAACCACCACTTCCATGGGACTTGTCAGCATAACTATATGATTAGGAAACATCTTTTCACAGTTGCTTTCAAAAAGCCAGTTTTAGAAAGCCCCCTCTTTTCTTTCAGAAGAATGTCTTTTAATTCCCAGAAAGAGCCAGCCCTGTACCTACAACATGACAAGTCTTACATTTTGAGGATCCACTGAGATCTCTATTATTAGGAAGATGCTGCCCCAAATTTAATCTAGCGCATAAGAAACGAAACATAACAGTAAGATATAAGAGGTGAGAAACTGGAGCGGGGAACTTGAGCTGTATAAATCAGGGCTCTCTGGGTGTCTCAGGAAGAGAAGGGAAGCTGACCAGGATTAGACGCAGATGAATTGGATAAACATGGGAAACAGATTGCAGCCCTAATTGCCTGTGTTATTGTTTGTCTCAACATCTTAATTACTGCTGGAACTTAAGATCACATCGACCTAAACAATGCTAATCAGAATTAATTAGTCCAAAAACACCAAACAACAACAAAAACAGCAATGGTAGCATATAAATCACGGGGTGCACTAGAGACGGCCTTCTCCAGGAAAATCAGAGGAGCCCTACCGAGTCAATATTAAAACACCGCGCGTCAGAAGTCATCGTGCCAAGGCCTGGCTCACGAGCGGACTGCGAGGCGTGTCGGGATGGGCCGCGCTCGCGTTAGCGGCCGCCGCTGACGAAGAGGGACCGCGGCGGAGCGGCGGATTAAAATAGCACCGCTGATGGAATCTGAAATGAGACGGTGGCCTTTCCCCGCTCCCCTGGGCCGCAGAAGCGCGCCCGTGACACCGCCGCATTCGCCGCTGAGTAACGCAGGGCTTTCTGCAAGCGCTCCCAGGGCCCCGCGAGAGCTCACCAACCCTGCCTTCCACTTTCCCTCAGAAAGACCTCTGGATATAAGAATGAATAATGAAGACAATTATTCCAGGAGGTACAGGAGGTAAATTACCGGCAACATATGGCTCGGCAAAAAATGATTTAGCGGCGCTCCTGGAGTCAGGACTGAGGGCGACTCCGTGAGAGACGGAGCGCGGGGCTAATGAAAACTGAGCAGGGCGAGAAACTGTGAAGGACGCATGGGGCAAAAGACCGCTTCGCTACGCCCGAGCCCCTCCTCCGTGAAAGAGGGAGACGTGCGCACACACGTAGGCACGCGTGCACCCACGTGTTCGCACCCAAAGCGTGTCTTCTGTGTCAAAGCTGGAGAAGCCGCTAGCACGTCTGTCTCCTGTGTTAGGCAATGTCATTGCGCCGCACTCGAGGAAGAGATGAGAAGAGATCACTGGGGCTAAACAGCAAGCTGAGGTGCATGTCATTTAGGAGATCACCGCTAATTAGCGCAGCAGGCTAGAGGAGTGGAGGTGAAAGTGATCGAGCCCTCCTTCTCTAAAGGTACAGCCAGCCAATTACCAGGCAGGACACCCTGGCAAGGCCAAGGCTTATACGTGAGTGACATGGTTAAAAAATGCAGCATCGTGGCAAAGCTTCTCTAAAAGCAGTAATATTCAAACCTGTGAATGAGCCACCTCCACAGCATGCGTTTAAAGGCATACTTCGCACTTAAAAGTGCAGAAACATCTTCAGGATGTGGAATTGGTAATATTAAGGCTGTTTAGGATTAGCACTAATCTTCTAATTATCATATTTACATTAATATGAGTCAGTGGTAAAGTCTCTGATCCTGAGACCCAAACTGAACCGAGAGAGAGACTGAGGACTGCTCTGTAGTGGTGTTGTTTACAAATATTGCACAGGTCAGGAGTTGTCTTAATTGCGGGTTGTCTCTTTTCCATAATGGCATCAGAGAGGCACAGCTTTCAGAGGGGGAAGCTCGAGAAGGAGAGAACAGAGAGAGCGAGAGAGAGAGAGAAAGAGAGAGAGAAGGATCAGTAGGTACCTGTAGATTTTACGGTGGTAGAGGTCACACCAGTACATCTTGTTGGTGGTGACGTCCACATCCAGAGCCACAGCGTTCTTTAGGGTGGGCACCACCTGGGTGTAGTCCCTCTTGAGCAGGTCGATGCGCCGGATCTCGTGGCGGTTGGTGAACATAAGGTAGGGGCTCTTCCCTGTTCGAGGGCACAGTGGAAGGTGACGGGTCAGCACAGAAAGGGTTACCACTGGCTAATTCCACAGCTGAACAAATTCAAGAACAGCTATGGTAAGAAGGAAGGCAGCAGCCAAATGCTAAACATGAATGCATTTATTATACATGTTATGGTCATAATCACTGAAACATTGACATGGGAAATGAGTAACAACATTTAATTGCTTTGTGCAACTTCCAGCTAGTAATCTGGTTTCTTTATCAATTATACATGCTTAACTATAAGATCTATAAAAAAATGCTTTGATGGAAGATGCTACAGAATAAAAAAAAAAACTTCCTCCTTCCTGGAAATTATCCATTACCAAATGTCAATAGTAGTGTATTCACCTCTGATGAGCTACTATGACACAGCTTTCTTCCCCCCAGCCACTTGGTTTACCTTGTACTTGCTCCTGAAAAAATTTGCCGAAGGCTATATGTACATACAAAACATTGAAAATCAATTTACCTGTGGTGGTTTCCTCATTGATGTCAGTGAGTCATTTGTATTTGCATGCCCTCTACTTTTACTATCCACTGAACCCTCTGGGCAATTACAGTAGCAGCCCTCTTCCTTCAGAAGTTTCCATAATAAAAGCTTGAAAGAAAACCTATTCTCAAAATTCCCTCCATTTCTCTTCCCAGTGACCTTGATTAATATTCAATTTAGATGTATATTGCTAATAGACAGGCCACAATTTGACACCTGGAATTGTGCTTTGTGACTAAGGCCACAGCAAAAAAGTCTTCAGCTGAAAAGAGTTTACAGATTTTTTTAACTCTTCAAAATGACAAAATGGCAAACAGCTTTAGGGCAATAATGGCAATGCAGCAAAGAGTATTGGGAAAGTCATTTCCAGCTCTCTAAGGTGCAGCCGTGTCTGCGTGCTTTGCTAAATCTCCCGAGGGTAACAGAGACAGGCAGGATGAGCAGTATTGACAGCGAGGGCAGCCTCATATCACTCCCACATACGGACCCTGGATGCAATCACAACCAGCGCGTATTGGCAAGACTTCAGCGCTCCACTTCAATCATGATACTCACTGGCAGCCACCGGCCTAGGCTGGATATTCTCCACTCCGTAACTCTGAGACAGCTGAGGGAGAAGCTGAAATTTTCATTTTTGGCACAGGTTAGGATTCAATCATTTTCCTTGGGTGGCCGACCAGTATCCATTATCTATCAATTCTAGGCTAGCTGTGATTTATGTAGGGGGGGGTTGGGGGGACACTCTCCTCTCCTCTGCTTTCAGGTCAAACCACATTGTGTTAATAATTACTCCCACAGAGGACCAGCTCAGCACTTTCCCAGGGAAGACACAGACACAACCATTAAAAACAAGAGTCACAAGGAGTGGCTCTCCAGCA